>NC_135412.1:39421489-39478989 GCF_051991245.1 Festucalex cinctus | reverse complement strand
GGTCAGTAAGGACAGACCCCTGCCAAGGCCTCTTTCCAAAAATAAAACTAAGTAAGAATAAGGAAGTTAATGCAGATGAAGACAGTGACAGAAACAGGGTTACTGCGTGTCATGTCTTGAGCTGACCCAACCCTCAGTAAGGCCTCGGGGGAATTCTGCTGGTTTTGTTCTTACCCACATCCAGGGCCAAATCTGGATTACCAATGACACAGCAAAACATTCAATCTTATTCTGTGACTTTCAGTACTCAATTTCACATGCGGGAGCTTCAAAATAGAGTACTGTGTGCAAGTGAAATACTTTACACAAGAATGCTAGTACATATAAAAAGACCCGGCGATAAATACAGTAGGTGACAGTTGGAAATATTTTTTATTAAATAGAAGTGTTTGGCTATAGCCATCTCCAGTATGTGGTCCCCAATGTGTGAATCTTTTTTTTTTTGTTTTTTTACCTCTCAGACATGTTTACATGTACAGTATGTAATTATACACACACAAAAAATGTATGTGGTCATACTGGCCCAAGAATTATTTCAGCCTGTACTGTGTGACCTCAAGATAGTTGTATTCTGCCAAACGGAGGATAGGAGGAAATCTTTTTATTTTCATAGCATTTTGAATAAGTTTAAATGACAACACATGGAATACTTCATGGCAAATCTGTTACAAGAGGCAATCTGAGCATGGTGCCTTGGTAAAATAAACTAAAAGAAGCCACATGGTGGACTAATGGTTAGCACATCTGCCTCAAAGTGCTCAGGTTTGGTGCATGAATCTAAGCTGTGGCATTCCTGTGTGGAGTTTCTAAGTTCTCCATGTGTTAACTGGTGGTTTTCTGTGGGTTCTCCGATTTCCTCCCACATACACAAAAATTTACATGCAAGGTCAAATGACGATTGTAAAATTGTGATTGGGAATGGTTGTCTACATGTGCCCTGCGATAGGCTGGCAACCATTCCAGGGTGTACCCTTGGCTTAGTCAGGTGGGATAGGCTCCAGTGCACGCGACCCAAATGTGTCTCTTCCTCAAAAGACTTCCAAGTCCACGTACACAGCTGATAAAAACCAACTCCTGTCTCTATTTAGCATACAATTCTATTATTATTGTTCTCTGTTGCCTTCTGATAGCAGACCATACCAAGCTGATGGATGGATGGATGGATGGATATAGTGAAATTAAGTTACAAAGTCCAAGGTGTCAAAGTAAAAAATTAACTCCACGCTAGTAATGCATCTGGATTACAGGTACAATTTTGGTCCTGGTTACAAGCCTGTAAAGCACAAGTGTCAATTTGTGGTCCTTGTGGGCCAGAGTCTTGTAAGTTTTAGAGGGTTCCCTCGTCCAACACAACTGATTCAAATGATCACCTCATCTGAAAGCTTTGCAGGAGCCTGATAATGATCCTGATCAACGAATCAGGTGTGTTGGAGTAGGGATGTCTCAAAAACATGCAGGACTCTGGCCCTCGAGGACAGGAATTTAACACCTGTGCTTTAAAGCAGAACGGGACTTAAAGGGATAGTTCAGATTTTTTTACATGAATCTCTATTTTATCCTGACCTCCAGCGTGTGCAATCATCACTGACTTACCCCTGACAGTGTCCTGTGACACGAGTTCTGGTCCGGTGTTTTGGACGAGAGGAAAATATTTCAGCAAGCTGGCTGGGGTCACGGAAATAAAGCGTTTTTCTTCTAAAAACAATTTGTGTTCTAAAGAGTGATACATTTGCATCACAATACTCCTTTCTGAAAAAAAAGTCAAGATGCCATTACCGCCGGCACTACTTTTCTGTTCGTTCGTATCACTGCGCGGGGCCCCACATGCAGCTGATAGATGCACACTAATCTACTAATCTACAAGTTGTCTTTTCGAAGGCGGAAGGCGCGCGGATCAGCTGTCTGCTGCACGTCTATCAACTGTCTACAGGGCGCTGCACATTGATACGAACGAACAGAAAAGTAGTGCCTGGCGGTAATGGCGTCTGACTTTTTTCAGAAAGGAGTATTGTGATGCAAATGTATCACTCTTTTGAACACTAATTGTTTTTAGAAGAAAAACGCTTTTATTTCTGTGACCCCAGCCAGCTTGCTGGACTATTTTCCTCTCGTCCAACACCGGACCAGAACTCGTGTCACAGAATTCTGTCAGGGGTAAGTCAGTGATGATCGCACACACTGGAGGTGAGGATGAAATAGAGATTCATGTCAAAAATTCCGAACTAACGCTTTAATGCAGAGGATGGCCTAATACATCGGAGGGCGGGAGGAAATAGCTCTAAAATAAAAATGAATTTCTTTCCAATTTTTCAATTGTTTTTTTCCACCTTTATGAAAAGAGAAAAATCAATGACAACTAGAGCTGCGAGCAGCTATAAAGGGCCCTCGCAGCCCGGGCCACGTTGGGGTCCTTGCACGTTGGGGTTCTTGCACGTTGGGGTACTTGCACGTTAGGGTACTGGCACGTTGGGGTACTGGCATATTGGAAGCAAAATTTCTTTGAAAATGGCATAATAAACATTTACATGTAGAATATTTTTTTTGCCAGTGTGTGTCAAGCTCAACGGGTTTTGGTGATTGTTAAGACCTGCAAAAATCAGCGTCCTTATTTATTTTTAGGCAATGAGTTGCCCTGATTGGTATTTTTTGTAAAAGTGAAAATATACATCATCGCTCGTTGTACTCATTGCACAATGTTACTTTTATTGTCCAAAGGGGCAATCAAAAATGAATAAAACAAAATGGAAACGTACATACGTTTGGATCGGTGTGAAGCCAGTGAACAATTTGAGTGGTGGAAACTAAAAGAATATTCATAAATTACTTAGTTATCACACTTAGAATGAGTTTACATTTTTTGTACAAAATACCGTATGTGGGGTATTTTTTTTTATGCCTCAAGGGCTAGGTGACGCTGCATATATAACTGAATGTTGTCATAGAGATAGCTTCAGGCCTTGACGATAAACATACATGTCAAGTTTGGGATTTTTTGGAGCATGTACCGGGGAGTTATTAAGCATATCCTTTTTCAGTGCGAAACACAAATTTTGATGCCCCGCCTTCATCATATAGTATTTCGAAAAGTCAAGATTTTTCCCCCTGTCGTTGGCTCAGGTCTTGACATTGTCCAGGTCAAGTCTTAACTCAGTCAGATGAAACGTGTAGGAGAAGTGGGCAAAAGTCTGCCCCCTGTGAATGTGCAAAAATCGTCAAAAATGGGACATTTAAAAATTCGTAGCTCACTTCCTGTTCATTTTAGCATATGGGTCCAAGAGACTTTTTTTGTAGGTCTTGGGCTCCCTCATACAACCTAAAAATTTTCATAGATCTTGCTAAAACGTACAACCGGGGCTGCTTCATTAAAAATTCCTAGGGGGCGCTATTGAGTCATTTTTGTAAAAATAGCACAATCAACAATAAAATATTGTTCATTTTACCAGGCCAGATGTGTGTGCCAAGTTTCATGAGTTTCTGCGCATGTTTAGACCCTCAAAACTGGCGTTGTTTTCTTGGCGAACAGTGCTTAGCCACGCCCACAGCGATTCGCGAAAACTCACAAACTTCGTGTTGTGACATCATGAAGGCCGAATCCCTTATCTGAGCAAATATGAGGTAGGTCCAGTTAACGTGTTTGGAGAAAAACGTAGAAGAAAATTTGTAAGAAAAAAAATTGCCACTAGGTGGCGCTATCAGTAAGATGAAATATAAGTTCATAGATGTCTTTAGGGCTGGACTCTCATCAAATGTGTGAAATTTTGAGAAGATAGGATCATCTCGGTCAAGTTAATGCAGCTTTTATTTTCACGAAAAATCTTTAGACTTTGCGGCACCGTAGCGGCCACGCCCTTTGGCGAAAAGTTACAATATTCGGTGTGGGGCATGATCAACATCTTAAGGCTTTTCTGACCAATTTTCAACTGGATCCCTTCAACGAGCTCAGCGCAGTAGCTAAAAACGTAAAGTATGACATTTATTGTTACCACTAGGTGGCGCTATATGTATAACTGAATTTTATCATATAGATGTTTTCAGGCCGTGACTATTACATTGCCTGAGAAGTTTGAGATTTTTTGGAGCTTGAACATGGGAGTTATTAAGCATTTGCTCTTTCTGGACAAATGAAATTTTAAAGGCAATATTTGATGCCCCGCCCCCATCATATAGTATTTCGAAAAGGCAAGACTTTTTGCCCAGTTGTTCTCTCACGTCTTGAGATGATAAATGCCAAGTTTGAAGTTAATTGGATGAAAAATGTTTGCAGAGGGGGAAAAAGCATGACCACAGTGAATGTGCCAAAATAGGCCAAAATTGGACATTAAAAAATTCATAGCTCATTTCCTGTACATTTTAGCTACATGGTCCCAATAGACTTTTTTGTGCATCTCGGGGTGCTACACGTGCCTGCCAATTTTCGTTGCTCTCAAACGTGCCGGGCTTGGTTTTTATTTTTCTACGCTAGGGGGCGCTATAGAGTCGCGTTGTTATGACGACTTCATAATATCAAATTTTTCGCCGGGCCTGAGGAGTGTGCAAAGTTCGGTGAGTTTTCGTGAATGTTTAGGTACCCAAAATCGGGATCGTTTGCGGAGAATAATGAAGAAGAAGAAGAAGAAGAAGAAGAAGAATGAAGAAGAAGAAGAAGAAGAAGAATAATGAAGAAGAAGAAGAAGAAGAATGAAGAAGAAGAATAAAGAAGAAGAATAAAGAAGAAGAAGAAGAAGAAGAAGAATGAAGAAGAAGAATAAAGAAGAAGAATAAAGAAGAAGAATAAAGAAGAAGAATGAAGAAGAAGAATGAAGAAGAAGAATGAAGAAGAAGAATGAAGAAGAAGAAGAAGAAGAAGAAGAAGAAGAAGAAGAATGAAGAAGAATGAAGAAGAAGAAGAAGAAGAAGAAGAAGAAGAAGAATTTTTACAAAAACAATAGGGACCTCGCAGCGGTCGCTGCTCGGGCCCTAATGATAAAAATGCAAATGTACTAGCAGACCAGCATTACATGTTTAATTCATCTTGTGCTACACTTGGGAGCACACTTCATTTGGAAATTCCAATTCTAAAGAAATAAAGATTCTTGAAAAAGATGAATCTGAAACGACAAAAGACTAATGAATTGAGTCCTTTCTGCTCAGATTAGAATACATTGGGTGGTGCTGTAAAACCGTGTCAATGAAAAAAACAAAAAAAAAACAAGCATACATAATTTTTTTTTTTTCTCATGAGATTTCAGTTTGCAAGCTGGCAATCACAAAAGTTCATGTCTGTACATTCTACTCCATCTATATAAAAGTATATTCATTAGTAGGGGTGTGAATTGCCTAGTACCTGACGATTCGATTCGTATCACGATTCACAGGTCACGATTCGATTCGATACCGATTAATCCCGATACGAATTTATAAGTCGATTGTTTTCATTCAAATTTAGAAAATACTAATCCGTAAGCTTGTAGAGTGTAAGATTTATATGAAAATGTATTATTTATTTATCTGAAATTTCAGTCTTATAGAGGTTGTAATCTGTTTCATGTTTGAACAGCATTAAAATAAAATATTAAGGCTTAATGTTCCGTTCATATAACATTCTTCCATGCTCAAGGTGTGAATCCTAACCCGAAGTCAGACGTTTTGTTGAATATTTTTCCATTAAAAATGGAAGTTTAAAAATCGATTCACACACACAAAAAAAACAAAAAAACAAAAAGGCAATGATGATAAGACGTTGAATCGGTAAGACTACCGAACGAACAATTCTGAGCTCTTTAAAAAAAAAAAAAAAAAAAATCGCTTTTTTTAATTGAATCGATTCGAGAATCGCGCGATTCAGTATCACGATATATCGCCGAATCGATTTTTTTTTTTTTTTTTTTTTTTTTTTTTTAACACCCCTATTCATTAGCAATAGCAACATTCACCCTAAGTGAACATCAATGTCGTCAGTGCATGCTTGAGGGAAGGGGGGGTGCCTTGTCAAATTCCACAACACAACTCATGATCTTCATAATGAAATGTGCTAAATTCCTTTGGCGCTATAACGAAGGAATTTGGGGAATACACTTAACCAGAGGTATTCTGTCAGTCAAGTGTCGCCTTTGTTTTGGCCTGACCTCAATCAAATGTGTGCTTGGACTGGAATGCGCTTCCAGTGGCGTGCGATGACAATGTGCCCCCCAAATTGACCCACTTGGACTATTTGTGCATTTTCACAGGAAGGTCTGAGTTGTGTTTCCTGCACTGCAGGAAGACAGATCAGCAGAATATCCATAATTATGGTGCAAAAGTTGCAACCACTTATTTGAGCGATGTTGGGATTAGATGCATTTGAAGCATGTGATGCAGTGACAGTTATTAAAAGAGCGTCTTTGGAATAAATGAAATATCAGACAGAGTTGGCCGCTACATTGAAAACATGAGGTCATAACATTGACAACAATGTAATGCTGTTTAAGAGGCTGTCATCTGGCAAAGGTATGTTTGTCTTTACGTAACCTACACTGACTTGATATGGCAAGAAAAAAAACGACAACTGTAATTTGGAGGCTTGCTGATGAAATGCTTGTGTTGACGTGACCACATGAAATAAATTAGTGGGTAAATCTGCCATCTTTTACTCATCGGGCTCAATCCTAGACTAATAGGTAGGCGTTTTACAACATTGCAGACAATGTAAAAGAAAAACACCAAATACTGGCTCAATAACTGCAGAACTCCAAATGTCCTAAGGCATTAGGACTTCCACTGAAAATGTTCTTGATACTGTACCATGATTTTCCTTGGCTGCACAGCTGCAAGCAAGTCTTACAAGTGTTAGCTTGCAGGGCACAATGCCAAGTAAGGAACTGAGTAGCGTAGAGCACACCACCATAGACTGTGGAGCTGTGCAAACTGATTAATCACACTTCTCGATTCAGCAGACTCCAGGCTGGTTTTCCCAGCATTAAGTCTTTAGGCATTCTGCACAACTGTGTGCTTCACAGCTCAGGGTAAATAATTTTCTGTTCCAGCATGAATGTGCTCCAGTCCATCCATATGGACAAGTAGATAAAAGACATGCTTGGTTGAGTTTGGTGTGGAAGAACAAGCCTGCCAAACACTTTTGGGATTACCTAGTGTGAGTAGACATTTATTTCTCTCAGTTCTCCAGTCTTGCTAGTAAAGTGGAAGTTGAATGTGCTCCAGTCCATCCATATGGACAAGTAGATAAAAGACATGCTTGGTTGAGTTTGGTGTGGAAGAACAAGCCTGCCAAACACTTTTGGGATTACCTAGTGTGAGTAGACATTTATTTCTCTCAGTTCTCCAGTCTTGCTAGTAAAGTGGAAGTTATGTGCAAAAAGAAACAGCTTTGAATTGAGAAATGGGGTCTTGACCTCATACTTGCCCATGCCCTGATCATCAGATCATCAGGTGTTCCGTGGGAAATTATCCAATTTCACTTGATTATTCACTTACTACAAATAATCATTGTTCAACTTTCATCCCCATGGACGTTTACTGAAATACAGAAAAATTAAAAGCTCTTCCAACAGATAACACACGGTACATAAATATTGACGTGTAACAATTTTTTTTCCTGATACAGTATATACTTTTTTGTGACACAAAAATAAACAAAAACATAAAATCCAACTTTCACATGTCATACTCAAAGCTGTAAAAGCAACATAGGGACGTAATTTTAGCCACAACAAACTGTTTGACCTCATTGTTTTTCTTAAACGTCATACTGGATCATTCAAAGAAAACATTGTAAACACCTATTATTACACTAAACGAGGAAATGCATTATTCATTACAGGCAATTAAAGACAAAGAACGTCAACCCTTTAGCAAATTATCTTGTCGACTCACATCACCGTGGATAGGTTTGTAGAAAAAAACAAACATGGACTCATTCCAAAGGAAAGTATTGCTAATGACTTACCGGTTAACTGAAGTGCAAAACTCATCCTCATCCCCTTCGGCCATAAAATATTTGATTTAAAGTTATTCCTTTGGTCGCGCTCATCGTTCAGTGATAAGTTTTGCGACGAGGAAATCTGAATTCAAGACGAATCCAAGTTAAATTTAAAAAGTGTTTGTGAACGCGTGTCACTTATTTCTGTGCAGTCCAACAACAACAAAGAAAGTGGCACAAAAAAAGAATAGAGACGAGCAGATTTTTACAGTCCTCGCCCTCCTCCCATTCGGCACGCTTGCAAAAGTTTAATCTGCTCACACATGTTCCGGTTACAGATTTCAAAATAAAGGCATTCTCATCATGGGATTTTTCTTTTTAATAATTATATATATATATATATATATATATATATATATATATTTTTTTTTTTTAATCAGTTCATTTAGTTTTGCCACTAATTACTTAAAACTAATCATTTTAGCATGTGAAGACTGGTTATATCAAAGCGTAGACGGACTGAGAGTAGCTAACAGAGTGAACATCTGTCTCGTTTTATCTGCATTAATTTTAACTTGACAAAGTTTAAAAAAAATATTATTTTTTTTTTTTTACCACTCACTCATACTCACACACACAAGCTTACTTCATGTATGCGACAATGTAGGCTTGCTGTTGCCTTCTTGAAGTCATTTCAGAAAGGCAGTGGAGGGAAAAAAAAATATTTTTTCATGTGTTAAGGTTAAGGTAGCTGGTATTCTTAAATAATATGATCTGCTTATATGTAAACAAAAATATACAGCTTTTAAGCAGTTGCCATTATGAAACCAATGTCACAACAAGCATTTTGAGATCATTGTACTAGTCGCATACTTAATTCTTCAGGCTCACTTATACTTAATATACTTTTACATTCATTCCTGTAGCAAGAGAAAACGTTATTGTGATTTGGGAGGAAACCATCACCATGGAAAAACCATGCAAGCACCGGGAGAACATGTCAACGCCACACAGAAGAGTACACCCCGGATCTCCTGCCAGTGAGGCAAAGTGTAAACAAACCATTAAAAAAAAAAAAAGAAAGAATAATATTCTCATTTAAATTAAATGACATTGGTTAAATACATGATTTGTTGCCAAATATAGCAAAATGACCGGAATGATTTATCATTACAAAAGATAAACATGACTGATTCTCAGGTCATACTGAAAATGTATTTGGTCAGTGTTGTAAAAGTAAAACAAGTGCTGAGTCACTACGTCAATACTGGAGAAGATCCTATTGTAAAGCAAATAATGTCACCATATCATCCTGGAGCAATGGAAACATCACAGACAGGCATTTATTTTTTCCTCCCCCCCCAACTTTATTTCTTTTGAATGTACTTTTACCCATGATGTTCTTGAAGAAAACTAACAATGTACATTCCAGTGCTGGCAATTGTTCTGTGCTTCAGAGGAAAAAAAATACTAGTGAAAACGAACGGCATTTTTCATGGCACTCATGCCCACCATTTGTGAGTTTGTTTTATTCTGCCTTCAGACCCTCCTTGATGAGATTGAGCTCATAGCAGATGGTCTCATAGCGGTACGCCATACGGATCTGGGCCACGTTGGTCTTACGGATGTCGTTCCCCTCCGGACCCTCTTTCAAGTAGTTCTGACCCAAGAAGTGACTTTTCTCCTGAGCATAGACAGCAGAGCAGAAGTGATGTTAATTAATTGTCAACTAGTCCACTTAGTTGCCTCAAAATTTGATTACTTTGTCTTAGAAAGAAGACCCTTTGAACAATTGTATGTATCTACCTGCCCTACAGAAAGTGAAACTGTAAGCAAATGTGGAGGTGCTAAAGCCTGGACTGATCACCTGTCAACAAAATTACACTACAATTTGGAATTAGAACAAATTTCCCAAGAGAAAACGTGTCTTTTAGATTACACAGAACTTTAAAGTACGAGCCTCAGTTGAGCAAGCCTCATTTAAGCATGTGTTATGCTAGTTCTGTGGCTCTTATTCCAGCACTTATTCCAAAAGCATGAGCAGCCCCAAGACAAGTGTTAAGAAACAAACATGAACAGACTACAAGGAACATTCAGTGCTAAAAAGGTTTATGAATATCAACAGAGGCTACAAAATGGTGGCACTAGAACTAGTTTTGTCTAAATGAAACTCCTAAACTCACTTCAACATAGTTCCTTGACACCCAAATGCCACTAGATGGCAGCAAAGCACTACTTTTAAATGCTAACAACAGCAGATAGGTGAGATTTGAAGCAAAATAACAGATATGTTAGAAAAAAAGCCAACAAAAAGGTGAATTTGAAGTAGTTGTTTTTGAATTTCGGTGCTCGCTGTTCTACCTCATCAGACATTGCGCTCTGCAGCACACTGTTTCTTGAGATCTCGCACATATCGCACGTGCTCAACTTGAAAACCTGCGCTGCAATGGCGTACTCCTCCATCAGAGGCTCCTGCAGGTAAGACAAATCAACCAGATGAGCTGTCGGTCCATCCACGTTTTGGTTCGCTTGTTTATGGCACGTCGAAGACCTTAGTGTAATGGAACTGCATCGGGTCGTCGGTGGAGAGGGAGACCACCAGGCCTTTCTTTTGGAACTCCAACAAGGGGTTCTTGGCGTACTCAAGGAAGAGACTGTTGTTGCTCAGGGGCGACATGGCGATGGGGATCTGGGTCAGGTAGTACAGGTACTGCAGCACTGGACTCTGATGGTTAAGGAATTATGTTCAGAACAATAGAGTCGTGCATGTTCATTTATGTGTGACATGACATGTCACTCAAAACTGCCGAGTGCAATCTTGTTGTCCATTGAATAAACATCTGGAATAGTTTTATACAAATAGTGAACTGCGTCATTCATTGGCTGTCATCCCAAATGTTAGCACATTGTTAGAGAATGCATTATATGTTTTGTAATGGCAAAAAACTTTGCAACTATTTGAATATAAACAGTTTGGTATGAATTAACCTTTTTATTACAGCTGTCAAAATTAATCAATAAATTGATTATGAAATGAATCAACAGGTATTTTAAAAATCAAGTAATCATCTGGAGCCATTTTGTAATGTAAAATTGTCCAAATCCTCTGATTTCAGCATATCAACAGTAATTGTTCACTTATTTCTGCAGTCATTCATGAAAGAGGATTGACTATCTTCTGTTTTTAATCAAAATAAGACATTTGCAAAAATCTGTTTTTACGAAAACAATGACCGAATCGATAACATAGTAGATCATCCCGCGCCCACCCCCTTTTTAAAAAATAAATAAATAAATACAAACTACAAAATAAACACAAATCACTGGTTAATAAACAGTAATCGGGGGAGAAAATGTTTTTGTAATAGACTTTAATGCAAAATTAACTCATTGACTCCCAGCCTTTTTCATTGAAGAAACCCCCTTTTGACAGATTTTGCAAGGCCAACAGAACATTGTGTTCTACGCAATAAAAACATGGAACCTACAAAAAGAAAGTGTCATGGTTTGTCTCTCAGTTATGTTGTCTTTCTGTTTTTTTCCAGTGGCTAGTGAGTAGGGGGCGTTTCCTGTCGTGCCACACCTGTGGCTCATTCTAATCAGGGGCCTTTAAAAGGCATGGACACCTGCTGCTCTACGTCGGATTATTCCTTGCTCACTGCCAGTGTTCGCTGTACTCCTTATTGCAAATCTCCTAGTCTCGTGTTTTCCATTGGCGTTTAAGTATTGCTGTAATGTTTCTATTTTTGTAGTTTTTCGCTAAGTGTTGTTCCTCGCATATTTATGGTCCTTGCCTTTTGCAAGTTTTTTTGTTCTTTCGTGTCCTTGCCTTTTGCAAGTGTTTTTTGTTCTTTCGCGTCCTTGCCTTTTGCAAGTGTATTTTGCTCTTTCGAGTTTTCCTTGCCTTTTGCAAGCGTTTTTTGTATTTCCGTGTTCTCCTTGCCCTGGCAAGTGCTTTTTGTTATTTTGTATTCTCTGCCGGTCTGCAAGTGTTCGTTTGTAAGTTTGGAACTTTTCTTAATAAATACAAATTGTATTTTCCTTTCTTGGCCTACGTTTATGGGATCCTTTATTCCACCGGTAACCCCGGTACGTTACAGAAAGATTTGTGTTTCTGCTTTTATCAGGAAAAAAAAAAAAAGTATATTTGTATCGTGTACCATTTTTCAGCCATTAGCATTAGAATATACCTAAGTTTCATCAATATTCACATTGCTGGTGAAAACACTGACAAACAGAGCTTGTTGCAACATGGCACTGGCTGATCTCTTATACTCTGCTGCCACCTTCTGGCTGTGTTTTTAATAACTACCATTGCTTTAAGCCACCTCTTCATGTCAGAAGCTGTACATAAAGCTTCTGTATGCAGCCTTCTGTATGCTCTTGCATTTAAAAAACAAAAAAAAACGTGAAAACACGTGGGGAGTGAATGACGAAGTATTAAAATGTTTTGACAGGTTTTTGGGCTTGAATGAGTTAAGACTAATCTGATTAGTCAATTAATTCTAAAAAATATTCGCTAGTGACAGCATTACTTTTTATACACCACCTCAGTGGATTGAAATAAACCAACCAAGATGCGCTTGAAGTGTACACTGCATCCAAGCCACTAACCTTTTTGAGGTTGAGGCCGTGTGAAATGTTGTCAGCCGTCATGAAGGCAGCCAACAAATGAGTGATGGCGCCGGCTTCACCACAATGAGGCCTGAACGTGAACGTGTTCATTCCCTGCTGTCTGAAGCACAATTATACAATAAAATTAACCCAAATGCAACTGATATTAATAAATGAGACAGATCTGAGGCTTACTGACTTCCGCAGTTGGTTGAGCACAGTGATGTTAGCATACATGTAGTAGATGTAGTAAGTGTACGATGGATTCTTAGCAATGTCCCACTCCTCTGGTTTGGGGCTCTTCGTGGAGAACATGTGACCACTGTGCTTGGACTCGTCATCCACACTGTCGAAACCTGTCACCTGTGCAACAGGAAGCAATTGTCAAGGCGATAGGGAAGGAGAATGTAACAAGACTGGCAGATTTTAAAACCGTCATTTTGACTTCTTCTCGCGCACATGCTTGAGGAAGATGCTGAGCTCGGGGTTGGTCTTTGGGTCGATGGTGGCCTGGAACACAGGGAGGAAAATGTTCTCCAACATCTTGCCAAAGTGGGGGACAAAGTCCCTGCCTCTGAAAATGTCACTGGATGAGAAGAGGGGCAAAACATTGAGATGAAAAAAGTGAGGATTTACAGCAGGATTAAGAGCTGCCATGAAGCTATAGTAACAAAGTGAGGACTCACTAGATCCTGGGAACTTGAATCATCCACTTGAGGTGAGGCGAGTAGACCCTGTGCTTGACGAACCAGCTGGACAGCCTGTTCCACTCGTTGGCCGTGCAGCCATAGATGGACAGACGAGGCTCGGCATACTGGTACTTGGCATCCTCCAGGTCGCTAGCTACTTCCTGGTTAAACAAACGTTGCGCCAATCAACCCAATCAATTACCATCAACTTAAAGAGGAAGTCAATTCAAAAAAGTTCTTTACAATAATATGTACAGCATGTGCCCCACTAATCTAAACACAGTACTGTATTCTGATTATTGACTATTGATTTATGAATTAGTGGAATAAGAGTTGAGCAGCAAAAGCCCCCAATTTTATCCATCTCAGGGGGCGGCCATTTTGCCAGGGCTGTCGGCTGAAAATGACATCAAAGTTGCTGCCGGGCTAAGGTAACAACTAGTCATGGCTCACCTCTTTTCTGAAGCTGAAATGTTATTGGTTGTTGGATTTTTGTCATTTGCTATTATGGCATCATTGCCTTGGTGAAGAATAATTGCATGTACATTATGTATATTACTATTAATGCATGCCCTCTACCCTCGTGAGGATAACCGGTTAGGAAAATGGATGGATGAATGTTACTATATTTCATGTATAATACTCTTTAGGACAGCAGCTGACCTTAATGATGGTGGCAAAGTATTCTCCATTGATATTATTCTCTGTCTTCAGGTAGAGGTCACGCAGCTCACTGGCTCCCACAGGATTGTACTTGGCATTGAACTTGTCAAAACGCTGAAAGGTTTGTCTGCCCTTTAAAGAAGAAAAAACAATATTAATTTTAATATCTGTGAAAGGTTAGAAAACTGTACATGCACATGTACATTTCGTAGAATAAATTTTACTCTGAAAAAGACTATAGTCTGTCACAGTGTAAACAGAGTAAACTTAACACCAGCAAGAGAGTAAAATACAGGGAGTCCTCAAGTTATGTTGGAGTCTGTTCCTACGCTAGCAATGTAACCCGAATTTTGACTTAAGTCGAATTTCTCCATTAAAGTTAATATTTACAGCAAAATAATGTGCATAAAAAAAATCTAAAATATATTAACATTAAAAAAAATAATAATAATAAGATGCTGTACGACTGTCCAACTGGAGCCCAAGTCTGCCAATGTTTGTCGGTGTCTGCTTTCTGCGATCTTTTTATGATGTCTAGCTTCGTTTCCATGGTAATTGCTTTTCTTTTGACTGGACCAACATTGATAGAAGATGTAGCTTTCTTCTTTGGGGCCATGATGTGGAAAAAAGAGGAGAAAAAAAGCCAAAGACACACCCACAAGAGCACAAATGCGCTAGCACGAGCTAAGGGCTAAATAGCGGACAAGAGGAAAACACTACGGGCTATATGGCGGATGAGGAGCCAAAATGGTGGCCGGGGCCAAAATGGCGGACCGGGTGTAACCATTATAAAGTTGAAATGCCTTAGGTCAAGTGCGCCTTAACTCGATGACTCCCTGTATTATATATCATTTAAAAAAATAAAAAAATAAATCCCTCAATGGTTCAGGAACAATCCCACAACCTTCAGCATAGGCGGCCACTCTATCACTTGAGCTATGCCATGTCTACTGTTGGGTAACATTGATGTGTCCAAAAGACACCAAAAATGGTTGGAGGTAGGAGGATTCCACCTGACACCAGCGATATACTGACACACAATAGGGCTGGCATGATATAAGGATGTTAATGCTTGTCATACATGTGTTTGTGTTACCAGTGGTTTTATGACTTTGGTTTTTAAAATAATTCTGTTGAACCAGAACCACCATTCAAAATCAATGTCTGATTTTCATTGGATAATAGATAGATAGATAGATAGATAGATAGATAGATAGATAGATAGATAGATAGATAGATAGATAGATAGATAGATAGATAGATAGATAGATAGATAGATAAGATTTTTTTTTTTTTACTCATGATGTATAAAAACAACAGCTTACGGCATGCACATCCAGCGAGTCCACAGTGAGATCGTACGGATGCAGGTTGAGAGACTCAAAGAGCTCCTTCAAGGTGACGTCTTTGCCTTTAATGTTGTGCACGACGCGGTCGGCGTCCACACGGTACGACTTCTTGATGAAGCGCAGGAGATGTTTCTGGTTCATGCAGGCAGCAGCGTGGATGTGGGTGTCCACCTGATGAGGCCAACATTGCATGTGTCACAAATTCACAATAATAAATAAAAAGGGAGAAACGCGAGCTCCTTCAAGTTGATGGCTATACCTTCCTGCAGTTATAGAAATCCCTGTGGGGATTCTTCTTCAGCTCCTTCATCTCCTCCATCTCATTCAGCATCTCATGCACGTTGAACTTGGACATGAGGAACTTCAGACGACGGTGAGTGTAGGTCTTGCTGAAAATTAAGAGCACCATTCTCATACTTGTAGGAAAAAAAGGGCACTTTAAATGAGCGCAGATGTGTTCTGACTCCCATTTAATACGAGTTCAAATGTTCTGAATTCTGAACATAGCCACATCATTCAAATGAACACCAACTGTAAATAAATAAATAAATAAATAATAACTTTAAAAAAAAAAAACTAGCAAAGATTTTTCACTCCGAAATGCTAAGTAGATTTTACAAGGAGAGTATTGAGTACATTTTACTAGTTTATTATAATAATAAAATAAAAAAAGTGTTACTCAAGTCAAGTCATCTTTATTTATATAGTACTTTCAAACAGCCTTAGCTGTCACAAAGCATTGAGAAACATGACTTTCAGCTTGGGAGACAGCCACTCTACCACCTGAGCCATGCACTCTGTTTGCCACTAAACAGCGTTGCTGGTGTGTCCAAAAGGAGACCAAAAACGGGTCTTTTGGAGGTACAAGTGTTCCTCCTGACATCAACATACTAACAAACAGCAGCATGGCTCAGGTGGTAGAGTGGCTGTCTCCCAACCTGAAGGTTGTGGATTTGTTCCACAACCCTTGAAGAGGGATACGATAAGCGCGATATTGTGATATTAAAACTGCCACAATATCGTCGTCGTCATGTTGACTTTATTTAAAGGCAACACGTCTGTTAAAAAAAAAAAGTCAGGTTGATTTGTGCAGTTCTAGCACCCTCTGGTGGCTAGTTTTTTTTTTTAGTGCAATTTAATTCTCATTAGGGAAGTTTTGGCCCTACTATGTTTAAAATCTACACTAATTGTCAAGTAAAAAGGGAACGTAATATGTCTGTTAAGCAAGTCAATTTGTAGAGGAACTCAATGTGTGCATGCATTAACAACATAACAATAATAATAACATAATCAAATATAATAATAATAAGAATAACATAATATTGCTGTTATGTACAAAAGCACAAAATTGGGTTTTTTAGTATGACCTCATTTTTTTTTTACAATATTGTGACCTTTTTTAGATATCGCCAACCTCCCCACAATATCGTGATAATTATCGTATCGTGAGCTTCATATCATAATATCGTGATATCGTTACATCCCTACACTTGAGTAGCTTTTTTTTTTTAAATACACTGATCTAATGTACTCAAAACTGTCTAAAATTTACTTTCTGAGTGATAAAACTTTACAAGATTTTTTTGTACTGTAAATATTAGACTTTTTTATTTTGAAGTGCACACCCTTGGAGAAAGGACTCACGTGGGACCCTGTGCAATGAGAGCGATGAGGAAGTTCATGTCGTCGATGAAGGTGGTGTAGTCAGCGCATGGCAGGTCTCTGGGTTGATGTTTGTCTGCAGCTTCGGCGTCATTGTACACGTAGATGACGCCATCCTTCATACGCGCTACATAGCCCAGATTCTCAGGCATGCTCGCGATATCAAATGGGTCTTCGTCATTCTTCGGCGGGGGTGTGAAGACTGAATAAACAAACATGGTGTGGAAATGTTCAGTAATGTAGCGCATACAGAATGTAGAAGCACTGACAGCCTGCAGATAGAAAGATCCAGAAAGGTTAGCAGTAAACCTTGGAAGGGCCTTTCAGTGTGTACAACATCATTCTAGTAAAATTATTCTATGATAGGACAAATTGATTTTTACAGCAGAGGTTGAGAATTAACAAGGTATAAACATTGTCCTCACCGGGCTGCACCTGGTCCTCCACCTTGAAGGTCTCACCCTCGATGTCACGGAGGTACTGCGAGGCGGTCCGTGGGAAGCGCTGGTAGGCGAGCCTCATGTACTTCTCTCTGATGCTCAATGCGCGGTACAGACCTTTGCAGGACAACTCAAAGTCGTCCATTGTAACCTGAATAGGAAAAAAGAGACTGATCACCAACTTTTTTTTTTTTAAAAAAGGCAGTATTTCTTAAACTTTACTGAGCTGAAACCTGAAAATAAAGCATAAATCTTCACTTAAATGCTGTGCATGCCATATATTCTAACAAGAGTGCTTGTTTTCGTTATGATTACATTCTCGTTAAATTTAGGCAAGAATCCACAAATGCAAATAGCAGTGAAAAACAAAATGCCAAGTAACTTTTACAAATGTAAAGAAAAAATGCTCAGTGTGTGCTTGTGTTTCAAATTTCACCACAATTTACAATTTTAGCAGGATCGAAGATGAATAAATTGGAGTACAATACCCCAGAAGCGTAATCTCCGATGATGGCCACTCTTTGGAACTCCGGCACTTCCAGGTAGGTGGGTGTGTCCACTTCCACTGACACCACAGGGACTGCAGTTGTCTGGGATGGAGCCCCTGGCATGGCCATGGTGCGAAAGCGCTTTTTGCTGTGAATGGAGTTAATCAATAATAAGTCCCAGCCCACTTTTATAGCCAAGAAATAGTTGGCCTGATCACCCTTTATTATATATATGTTTGTCATATTTGTCAAAACTAATGGACACGACGTTGTTTCTCAAGTACTATTACAAAACTGAGTATGTACCCAAACAATTTTAGCAACTACTACGCCAGTGCGATATGAACTCACCGCTTTTCAAGATTATCATCAACATGCAAGTGGTGCGCCATTTCATGGTGGATGATGGGACAGTCATCAGGCACGTCGAAGACAGAGATCTCATCGCGGATGTCCTCGCCTTTGGTCTCAGATGCAAAGATCTGCTCGGCAAAGGCCCGCATCTTTTCATCGGTCTCTGCGGGGCATGAATGAGAGTGAAGGTGGTGAGCGCGTGGAAATGATGGACGTTCCACATACTGTCATGCAGCACGAGGACGTAAAGGGCTACTGCAATCCTGTCAAGTAAAGTTCTGACGAGATGCTTATCAGACTCCATCAATACGCGGCACATATGACACAAAAAAAAAAAGTATAAGAAGAAAGATAACATAGGAAACGAAAGCCGATGCAGAGCATGATGGTCCAATCTCACAATGGCTGCTACTGATGATGCGCTGACCTACATGCACTTATCTACAGGTCTACTCCAAAGACAACCATTCCACTACACAGTCCAAAAAGGACCACGTCTCACCCTCTATACTTACTATGTTGACCTGATCATGACCGGCAAGATAGTAGCGCCACCCAGGGTAAAAAACAAGAGAGTGTTAGAAAAGGCATGAGTTGAAAGAGAGATGTGATGATCTTTAATATTACGATCCAGGAAAAGAGACTGTGCCGACACCACTTGTCGTATTCACAAAATACAAAGAATGCAGGTTGCATACAATGATTACTGCCCACAAAAGTCAGACTTTTTTTTTTTTTTCCATGCAGGCCTACCGTAGTTTCTATGGAATTACACAAAAATAAAAATAGCAAAAAGTATGATGTCACCAGGGCGGCACGGTGATCTAGTGGTTAGCATGTCCGCCTCCCAGTTCTGAGGACTCCGGTTTGAGTCCAGGCTCCAGCCTTCCTGGGTGGAGTTTGCATGTTCTCCCCGTGCCCGCGTGGGTCTTCTCCGGGTACTCCGGTCTCCTCCCACATTCCAAAGACATGCATGGCAGGTTAATTGGGCGCTACGAATTGTCCCTAGGTGTGCGTATGGATGGTTGTTTGTCTCTGTGTGCCCTGCGATTGGCTGGCAACTAGTCCAGGGTGTCCCCCCGCCTACTGCCCAGAGCCAGCTGAGATAGGCGCCAGTACCCCCCGCGACCCTTGTGAGGAATAAGCGGTCAAGAAAATGGATGGATGGATGATGTCACCAGGAAAAAGAATGTAACCAATTCTATTCATTTCTTGTTGATCTACAATTGCAAAAGTATTATACAAATTCTTTGGAAATAGCTGTAAAAATTGATCACGAAAAAGTACTATACGTATTATAAGCCTTTCTATTTAATAACTTGCAATGAGCCTCCTTTGGCAGCAATAACCTAAAAAACATTCCGTGGAGTTGCAGATGAAAGCAACATTTCAATCAGGTTGAGGTCAGGACTCCAGGCTACTTCTTCTGTTGAAGTCATTCTATTGTTGAGTTACTTCTGTCCTTCGGGTTGTTATCCAGTTGCATCACTCATTTTCTCTTAAGCCTAAATTGTCAGGCAGTCTTAAATTCTCCTACAGAAAACATCTTGAGATTTTATTTTATTTTCCAGGCTCTGAGGAAGCAAAATAGTCCCAAACCAGCTGGAATCAACTTTTGGTGTCTTCCATCCATCTATCCATTGTCTTGACCGTTTATTCCACACAAGGTTCGCTGGAGCCTATCTCAGCCGGTTTTGGGCAGTAGGCGGGGGACACCCTGGAATGGTCGCCAGCCAATCGCAGGGCACACACAGACGAACAACCATCCACACTCACAAGCACACCTAGGGACAATTCAGAGCACCCAATTAACCTGCCATGTATGTCTTTGGAATGTGGGAGGAGACCGGAGTACCCGGAGAAAACCCACGCAGGCACAGGGAGAACATGCAAACTCCACCCAGGAAGGCCAGAGCGCGGACTCGAACCCGAGTCCTCAGAACTGGGAGGCAGACGCGCTAACCACTCTCCATTGTGCTGCCCATTTTGGTGTCTTGTGCCTTTTAATCCACATCTCTCCACTGTTTCCTCGTTTTGTCCACACAAGAAGTTCATCAGTGCTGCGCAACATCCGAGCGCTCTTTTGCAAAATTGAAACCTGTTGTAATGTTTTTGTTTTTGTTTAAGCAGTGGCTTCTTCCATGTCATTGAATGACTCCCAGGGAGGTCTTTAAATATTCTTAATTGTAGGTATTGAGAGCTCTTTTGTGCAAGTGAATGTTTACACCAGGCAGTGCTTCTTTAAGTAAAATAGTGTATTACACTCAGGCTGTTTCCTAAATATTAGATAAAGTAAAAGTTCTGGTTCTGAGGTTAACATCACTTTTTTCCCACAAAAGAACCATAGAAAAGGCAGGACCACCTTTGGAATGTATCCGTTAGCTGCTCACAAGATCTGAAGCTTCATAAAATTTGCTCATGTCCAATGTGATGATGGTAAACCATCTGAATCAGAATTTGTTTTTTTCGTCGAAGGCATACTATCTCAGTAGCTATATTTTGGATGAACTCAAATTGCGTGTTCGGTGTGTTTGACCAATAGGGCTTTATTTCAGTTGGTAAGTTTTATAACATAACAGTAGGACTATATGCTTTATAACATCTCCAATATTTGTATAAAAGGAGAAAACTGTATGTTAATTGATATCTACCTTACTACTACTACTTTACTTTTCCCTCTCACTGGTAGTTTGTCACATGATATACAATTGCTTGACTCTCAGTATTGCACACAATAAAGTGGGCTTCTAAAGTTAGAACTTGCAGTTTGTTATCTGACCTGTTGTTGGTGATACACAACACAGCAAAGGCGTGACCTCTGACACATGCATTCACAAGATTACAAGGTCCGCTCCAGGAACAGCATCTAGCTATACATTTATATTTGTCATCGAAATGTGCTGCTACACGTTGAAGCATATTGCCCACTCACCGGGAACCAGAACTTTCGGCATGGTGACTCGCTTCGTGCACGTCTCCCCGGGAATAAGGGTGGTCGGCCACTAGACCGCTACAGTGCTGGTGGGAGTGCGCAGTCCAAGTGGTGGGTCACGGCAATATGAAGCTGCCGGGGTCGCACATGTAACTGGAATCCGCTTAGCCCGAAAAGTGTGCACGGCGTGGCACCCATCTCCCCTCCCCGACATCACACGCACTCAAGAGGTCTGCGTCTCTATTTTAAGTTGCGAATGCAACGCACACAGATCCCCACGTGCATTACAAAGACACGCGTAACAGCGCAAGCACTTTATGGAGAAATCATCATCGCGTTGATAGTTGGGGCTTCATTGAGACAAATGAACAACAACAAAAATATACACAATAGCCGACAAAACAGGTGCTAATTAGGCTAAATTGATCACTTAACAAACAGGTAGGCCTGCAGGATTTCATTGTAAATCTGCACAAAATGTGTTACAGCGTGTAATAATTTTTTTTTAAATCACGCCGTTGACAAAATGGTGAAAAATAAAGCCACCTTGTTTATTTCATACTCATTTGCGCAAAACTTTAATAATATTTTAATATTATTCTCCTGTATGTTTGGAGTGCAGGTCATTCAGAATATCCAAATTAATAAGACATGAGTGGAGGCAGAACCCCCGTGCACCCTCTCCTGCATGTGAGAAGTTAAAACACACGCACACAAACCGGTACATTATACCCGTTTTAAGTTTTTTTCTGGTCTGTGCTTTAGCCCATATTGATTATTATTATTTTTTCAACTGACGTAAACAACTTCATCATTAAAAATAGATGCATTTGCATATTTCCAGCTGTTCAAATATGGACAAGATGGGGAATATCGTAGAGCTCAAAAACTCGATGTGATAAAGAAAAACAGATCAGTTTTTGATTCCGTACACAAAAATGAGTGAAAAACAGCTGTCACACATAAATGAACAAAAATTGCGTTTGCAGTGTCATTCGTACAAAATGGTCAAAAGATGGCTAATGAATCACCTAATGAACACATACACATGTACAGACACAAGAGACTAAGAAGATACTGGCATTAAATTCTTTAATATGAAGAACAGAATCTGAAAATGAAATAATTATGCCATGTTGAAACCTGTTGATTCTCATCTAAGATATAGGCCTATAGCTCATGGCACTTTAAAAATAAATAAATAAATAAACAAACTTTACACACAAGTGTAAAAATAAATAAAAACATAAATAAGCTAACCACAAAAAATAAAAGTCAACCTTTACTTTATTGAGCAACATGTATGGTGTTGTAGTCTTTGTGCTTTGAATGTTTCAAGCAACGACCTGCGTAGCGCAAAACCCCCTATACTGGGCATTTATGTAACATGCCTGTGGTGCTCCATCCATCATGAGACATTGCGGTGTGAAGACACTCAGCAAGACTTCTATTTTTAGGGAACGTGAGCTTAAATGTCAGAGTTCGTTTTACGGTTAAACGAGTTAGAGATTAAGTTAAAACATAAGTACAAATTACGCATCCAGTCAGTTCAAAGCTCAGAAATTCAAAGCATATTAGCAGTGAAAATATTTACTGTAATGCTGGCTGTGTAACCTGAGTAAACCAAGTATAATGTAATGATCTTTTAAAATTTGAGATGTCTTCAGGAGTTCAAAACTTGGCTGTTGTTCTGCTCCATAAAAATTCTCATCCAACAACAACAAATTGTGGTTATCATATTTCCCATCTTAGTGGCTTCTCATGACACTGACGCCTGGAAGCGTGAAGGAGCTGGCACTCAGGGCTCTTTTCCAGGCTTGCCATGTGAGGTTGAATTTGAAGGACAGCGCTTCAAAGTCAAACGGTGAGCAAATGAATGACTCAATCATCAGTTAGATTGAGGTCTAAATGGCTGGACACGGAACCAATGATGACATTCGAGCTTCTGGACATGTGGTTTACATGGCAACATGGATCTGAAAGGGTCCAAGTTGGCCTCCTATCATGTTATCTTGCAACCCCACCCTGTCCCCTTGAATAGGCAACAGCTGCTCTGCCATTCCATTTTTTTTTCTTTTTTCTTTTCTAGTACGTGGTTATCAAACCTTTGACACAAAAGGCTAAACCAAATACATGTCTGGCTAACATTAAAATACAATAGCGTAATAGACCTGGATAATGTGTAGATCACTGTCACAATATGCAGTTTTAACATGAACATTATTCCAGAAAAGCATATTGACAGCAATCAGGCTACTTTTTTGTCAAACTGGAACCAACATATACACACCGTTGGTTCTGCCATAACAGTTTGACGAATACTTTTTTTTTTCTACTAATGTAATCTAAACAATGGTAATAAATGAGCATTCAAGAGCATTGTGCCTTTCTACCATCCAAAATCCAATCAACACTGTCTCCTCATTCACTTAGTGATGAAAGAGCATCAGGAAAAACGCTCTGCCACACGGGCGAATAAACGGATGGAAGAAGGACCAAGAAAGCCATGGTCATCGATGGAGCATGAGAGAACTTTTCAAAAGGACAAGCAGCATTGGTTTTGGCGGTAAAAAAAAAAAAAAAAAAAAAAAAGGAATAAATAATAACAAAGGGGGAAGAAAAGTCAGTGAATGTAATGTGGGTGGGACCATAAGCTGTCCTTTGGTTGTTTAAATGCTTTTGGGAGTTCTAATTACCCTTAATTGGTCTGTTTTTTCCTCCCTAGCAGAGCGCTCAGCCAGCCAGACAGTTCCAACCATCTTCACTACAAGGAACACGAAACGGTAGGTCCCTTTCTTCGAATATGCTATGCTTGAAAATGCAAGATCCCAAACATGGTCACATGCTGGTTAACGTAATCTATTTCCTTTTTTTCTTAACAATATATAGTGTATACAATTCATTCATATTGCCAATGAGTTTTTTGGGGGGAAGGGCAGGTCTCAATTCATCCATTAAATTTTTATTCAACCTGACCTTGTAACTGGAATCTGATTGTACAATATCATATATTAGACGATATCATCAGTAATTAGAAGATGCCCTGTAGTTGTATAAGAAGCACAGTCCAAAACCTCCTCCATTGCCACTACATGAAAGAAAGTGAAGTTGAACTATGCTCCAGTGTTCACCATCCATGATTGTTTATATTCACAAAGTAACACCCTCTTTGTTGTCACTCCTTTACTAAAAATACATATTTTTCTTATCAGACTGTGTACGATGGAAATCAAAGTTTTTGTGGACAATCTGCCACGTTTGGTTTGTGGAGTGACAGATGAGACAACATGCCAAGAGGTGGTCACCGTGTTGGCACAAGCCCTGGGTACGTGACTAAATGCTTATTTTTCTTACCCCATAAAGTTGACAAACAAAACTGTCGTCATTTTCATTTAGGCCAGCCTGGACGCTACATGCTCCGCGAGACATTCAAAGACTTCCAGAGGTGCATGGCGTCAGATGAGCGTCCTCTGGAGATGCTGAAGAAGTATGGAGAACACGCCAAGGAGGTCCAGCTCACATTGCTCCACAGCGGCCCTTCAGTTCACGACGAAATGAGCCGGGCAAAAGTGGGCCGACACCAGCCTTGTCCGCCGTTGAGGAGGAAAGAAACCGCCGCTCGAGGTTGGCGCCGTAGCGGGTCGCTGAATCTGCATCGCCAGAGCTTTCCGTTGTCCTGCTTGAGGCGGGACACAGACCAGAACCACGAGCACTTGAAAAGACCCAAAAGAAAGTCCTTGACTCTCATGGAGGAGGCTTGGGAATGGCTAGAAAATTTGGGGAAAACGCAAGTTTATAGTACATCATGTGATAACAAGGACAGTAGCAAGAAGAGTGAAAAAAAGAAACGCACTTTTCTGAGTGTCACGCTTTCTTCTGCGAGAAAGGGTCCATGTGAGCAGAGCCAAGAACGAGCTCACAGAAATTCAAAGTCCGACTTGGATCAGACATCTTGCTGCATGGGAACTCAGCAGAAGGCTAAAGAACATAAAAACTCAAAGAAAACACGCGGGGGGAAGTTTGATAGCGTCCCCAATTCTAACAATGAAGCCGAGATGAATCAGTTAAGAGAAACTATCATATGCCAGCTCAGTTATCTTCAAAAACTCCAGGTCCAGATAGGGTTTGTAGACCATGAGATTTTAGAGCTGGAGGAAAGCGAACGAACCCGAGAAGAGCGGAAGCTGATTGAAGAAGAGATGGAGCAGATTGGGCTCTGGGAAAATGAATTAAAGGCAGAAGAAGCGTTTGAGAGAGATTTGCAAAATCAGTTCCGTGACATGAAAGCAAAGATTGTGGACTGCAAGGCCAAACTGGAGGACTACAAGACCGAAATGCAAAAGCTGGCCTTCTGTGGAGCTCAAAACGTTGATTCCAAAGAGGGCCGACATGCTGCTGATGACGATCCAACCAAGGACTCAAACGGGCAGCAATCTGAGACAGAACTTGATGTAAATAGTGACAGGATGTGGCCGCCCAGAAATTTCAACCCTTCTGCTGCTTTATTTCCTCCAAGTCAGATAAAGGAGCGCCGGCCCACTGGACCAGCAGAGCTCAGGGAGTGGTGGGCATGCTGGTCTGCGGTCCAGAATTCAAAAGCAAACAAAAAGACGGCTGAGATTCACCGCTCAGAGCTCACAATTTACTTGGGCAGTACAAAAGTTTAATGAAGGGGCATAAAGTCAAAGTTGATGGGCACTTTGTTACTCCAGAAAGCATTAATGTTGTACAGCAAAACCAACATTGCTGACATATATATCCAAATGTATAGTGTGCATTTTACTCTTGCAGATTTTTTGTGATTACCACCTCAAAGCTTCTGTGAGATGACTGATCAGCAAGGGGCGGACTGGGGGGAAAAAGTGCCCCGGGAGTTTTTGATGGACCAGCCCACACGTGTATTGTGGGGGGCCAGCCAGCCTGGTGTGTTGCACTAACGTGAAGAAATATATACATTTTTTTTTGGACCATAATCAACTGTATGTTGAATATTACATGACTAAAACCGTAAAACAGTTGTACAGGTTTCCTGTGTATGCCGCAATATCTAACAAGACAACAGGTTAATGACTATATTGTTAGGCCCTTTTAGTGGTTGTAGAAGTGACTTAAAGTGTATGGAAACTCGTTATATATATATATATATATATATATATTTTTTTTTTTTATTGTTTTTTTTAAACATGCATGGCTACAAAATATTTGTTACCATGTCTTAAATATCTTGGCTTATGTTGTCTTCAGAATAAGTGTTTTGACAGTATCTTAATGTTGATGAAAATTTGCAATTGTACAGCCCAGCCCCTAGATCTAGTGTTAATTCATTCAGTAATATTTAATATTAATATATTACTTAATGATTTATTATTGTATTAATGTATTATAATAATACATTAATAATGTATTCGTAAAGTGACCTCTAAGACAACAGACAAGACCAAGTTGATTTCCAACCACACAGTACCATTAATGAGAAGGTTGACTACAGTAAACATTAGGTCATGATTTTCCCCCCACCCCGTGCCCTAAATGTAGGGAAACTAACACGACGAGGCTATAGAGTCACTCTGCACTAAGAGTGGGTGATATGGCTTAAAAAGGAGCCTATCTCAGTTGGCTTTGGGCAGTAGGCGGGGTAACACCCTGAACTGGTCGCCAGCCAATCGCAGCAAGGACACAGAGACGAACAACCGTCCACACGCACAAGCACACCTAGAGACAATTCGGAACACCCAATTAACCTGCCATGCATGTCTTGGAATGTGGGAGGAGACCAGAGTACCCGGGGAAGACCCACACAGGGACGGGGAGAACATGCAAACTCCACCCAGGAAGGCCGGAGCTTGGACTCGAACCCGAGTCCTCAGTACTGGGAGGCAGACGTGCTAACCACTCATTCACCGTGCCACCAGTGACATTTATATTAAACACTAAATCTACATCTCTCAAAATTTAAGGCAGATATTTGTCTCCTACAAGAAACCCACTTACAAAAATCAGAAGAAAAATTATTTATAGATAAAAATTTTAGTCAAGTTTACTCTGCCTCCTATAATAGTAGACAAAGAGGTGTCTCTATACTTATACATAAGAATTTATTCTTTACTCTAAATAATATAGTAACAGATTTAGAGGGCCGATATATTATTATCCAGGTAACTATATTTAATAAAGTATATACAATTGGTAATTTATATGCCCCAAATAATGATGACCCTGATTTTTTCCATGAATTTTTCTCTCGGTTACTCGATTTAGCAACAAATTCTACTATTATTATTGGAGGTGATTTTAACACGGTCTTGAACCCGTTAATAGATCGTTCTAATAATACGATATATACAAGGCGATTACGATCCGCTAAAGTAATAGATGAATATATGGAGGATTTTGGCCTCAGCGATGGCTGGAGACTTCAAAACCCAACTAAGAAGGAATTTACTTTCTTCTCTGCTGTGCACCGATCATTCTCAAGAATTGATTTTTTCCTTACAAATAATTCTATTGTTGATAAAACTGCTATAAAAATACATTCTATAATTATAAGTGATCATGCACCAGTCTCCCTCACTCTACAAATTGACTCTACCTTTAAACCTCCCCCGATATGGCGTTTTAACATCTCATTACTGAAAGACGTAGAGTTTGATAAAATTATTAGAAGGGAGTGGGCAGATTTTTTGGAAATAAATGACTCTCCAAATATATCTCCATCTCTTCTCTGGGAAGCAGGGAAAGCGGTAATTAGAGGGAAAATTATATCATATTCAACTTATAAAAAGAAACAGGATCAAAAATTAGAAAAATACCTGGAAGATAAAATTAAACAACTAACGGATGAATATGTATTAAACCCAAATAATCAAATATGGATAGAACTACAGAATATAAAAATACAGTTAGATAACATGTTATCTAAAAAGACAGAGTTTATAATACAACAGTTGAGATATAATAATTTTGAACATAATAATAAATCAGGTAAATTCCTGGCAAATCAACTTCAACGGAATCGGGAAAAATCTCTTATAACGGCTATTAAAGATATAAATGGTGAATGCACACAATCACCAGAAGAAATTAACCATATTTTTTATAACTATTATCGAAATACACAGAAATTAATAGACCTAACCCTGAATATATTGAGGGATTCCTAAATAGCTTAAATATACCTCAGTTATCTATTGAACATAAAGATATTCTCGATACCCCGCTTACTATAGATGAGTTGTATCGTGCTTTAGACAGTATGCCTAATGGCAGAGCACCTGGTCCAGACGGCTTTCCGGCTATATTTTTTAAACATTTCTGGTTAATGTTTGCTCCATTATTTCTAAGAGTAGTAACTGAAATTAAAAGTAAAGGTGATATACGTCAAGATATGAATATAGCAGCAATTAAACTTTTATTAAAGCCAGAAAAAGACCCTACCCTCCCGTCAAGTTACCGACCGATATCACTAATTAATACCGATATTAAAATTATCGCTAAGGCCTTGGCATCTCGACTAGAGACAGTAATCTCGACAATTATTCATAGTGATCAAACAGGTTTTATTAAAGGTCGTCATTCTACTAATAATATTAGGAGACTCTTTAACTTGATTAGTATGTCACAGCGGTATGATAAAAAGGCAGTTGTTATTTCGCTGGATGCAGAAAAAGCATTCGATAAAGTTAACTGGTCCTTCCTCTTTGCTGTCTTAAATAAATTCGGCTTCGGGGAGTCATTCATTCAATGGGTCTCAATATTATATGATTCTCCTAAAGCTACAGTTACTACTAATGGGATTACATCACAGAGTTTTACTTTACAAAGGGGAACAAGACAAGGGTGCCCAATTTCTCCTTTATTATTTGCTATATTTATTGAGCCGCTTGCATTTGCTATACGTCAGGATAGACGGATCCAAGGAATCCACTCCGGGACAATAGAACATAAAATTAATCTATATGCCGATGATATATTACTCTATTTAGAAGAACCTGCTATCTCGCTAGGGGAAGCATTTAAATTAATAACTAAATTCTCTCACTTATCAGATTACTCTATTAACTGGACAAAATCAACATTATTACCTATTACAGAAAATTCATGGAATCCTACAAGTCAGGATCCACACTACTCCTTTCCTACAGGTAATTTAAAATACTTAGGTGTTAAAATTTCACCTAAGTTAACTGAATTAACTTCTTTAAATTTTTCACCATTATTGGATAGTATCCGTAGTGACCTGGAGCGCTGGAATAATCTTCCGATCTCTTTAATAGGACGGATAGCTACTATAAAAATGAAAGTTTTACCAAAGATTAATTATTTATTTTCAATGATTCCATTTAAACCTACGTCTAACTGGTTCCAATCGCTGGACTCTGCTATCATAAAATTCTATTGGAATAAAAAAAAAGCCAAAATTAGTCTATCTACTCTTCAGGAAAGTAAATCTAAAGGAGGTTTAGAGGCACCAAACTTTATGTACTATTATTTAGCTAATCAACTACAATATCTTGTGCTATGGACACAACCCAACAGAGATACTAACTGTTGGTTGGAATTGGAGCAGAAGGATTGTAATAATCTTAGACTGTCAGATTTACTCTTTATTACAAAATCAATAAGACGACATAATTGTTTTAAAAACCCAATGATAGCCGCCACCCTGACTGCCTGGTGGAAGGCATTAGAAATTACAAACTCCCAATTGGCGCCCTGTGGGCTCTCTCCCATTTGGCATAACCCCGACTTTCAACTTAATAATCAGTCGTTCCATTTAAGCCTATGGGAGCAGAAAGGAATTACACACCTTCATCATCTTTTCTCAGATAATAAGTTTATATCGTATACAAACTTGGTCCAGAAATATGAAATAAAAAAGGGAAATTTCTTACATTATCTGCAAGTTAAAAATATGGTTAAGAAACAAATCCCAACACTTCAGGATACGCTCCAACTGCCTGTCTTAGCTAAAGATATTATAAAGCTTTCTCCAACAACAATAAAGAAAATATCAAAAATATATAAGTTATTTTTATACACAAACAAAACGTATTTACCGACTTTAAAATGGGAAAAAGACTTGTCTATAGTTCCGGAACCAGACTTTTGGACCCAAATCTGTGAAAATGTATTTAAAATGACCAAACAGACAAATTTGCAACTTATCCAATATAAGATACTTCATAGAACATATATTACACAATATATGATGAAAAAAAATGGGACTCTCTGACTCCGACATTTGTCTCCAGTGCTCACAAAACACTGCCGATACTTATCTTCATGCTTTATGGTCATGTACTCCAGTGCTGCATTTCTGGACTAAAATCTTGGAAAAGCTCGCTGATATATTAAACTGTAGGCTTCCTTTATCTCCAAGATTGTGTTTACTAGGTGACTTAACAATAACTGAGCTACCATGTAAACAATCTCAATCTATATTTATAGCCCTTACTATTGCTAAAAAAAATAATCCTTGTCAATTGGAAAAATAAACAATCTCTAAATATCGACCACTGGTTAAACTTACTAATAAATTATATCTCAATGGAAAAAATCTCTGCCTTAAATAAAAATCAAGTATCAAGATTTAAACAAATATGGTCTATGTACATAGAATATTTTAATCTCAATTTGGCAACTTAATCCTGCCAAGATTCTGCCTGTTAACGAGAGCCACCACATCGTTACAACTTCTGTTTTCGCTGCTTCTGTATTTGGTATTTTGTATCTGATTGTTTTTATTTGTATATAGTCAGGAACCTAGTTGCTGCTAGTGGGCTCGAGCATACCACACTATACGACACTATACTCAATAACTCCTTAAGATCTATTTCTAGTGGGCACTAAGCATCAACACTTGGTGTTACTGCATGCTAATTAGTCAATTTTCTTGACGCCGTCCCCTGTGGTCGGGCGGGGGTGGTTCTGCCCCCCCCCCCCCCCGTTGTCTGCTCGGTGGCGGTTGCGTCTTGGCCGCTCCCTGGGCCCCCTGTGGGGTGCGGTGTTGGGGTGCTTCCCCTGGTGCCCGGGGCGGTGCCGTCCCGGCGCGGTCCGCTGCTCCGTGCCCGGCGGCGCGGTTCGGGGTGGGTGGGCCTCCGGTGTGCCCGGTGGTTCCCTCTCCCCTCCCCCTTCCTCCCCCCCGTCGCCTCTCCCTCCTCGCCTCCTCCCGCCCATCCTCCTCTGCCTCCCGGTCCCTTTTCCCTTGTCGCCCTCCCTCCTCCTCCCCCCCCCCCCCGCCTCCTGCCCTGCAGCCGCCCTTTCGCCTTCTTGTCGTCTTCTTCCCGCTTCCCCCCCCCGCCTCCTGCCCTGCAGCCGCCCTTTCGCCTTCTTGTCGTCTTCTCCCCGCTTACACCCCCCCCCCCCCTTCCCTGTCTGCCCTGCGGCCCCTCCCCCTCCCTCTCCCTGGGCCTGGGGCTCCCTCCCCGGCCCGGGCGTCGGGCTCCGGGGGCCGGGCGAGGGTTTGGGGCCTGCCCCACTCCGGTATAACTCCTGGCGCCCCGGGCGGGCTCCGGTGGCCGGTGGGCTGTCCGGTAGCCCTGCTGCGCTGGCTGTCCGCCCATTGTGGTGCCGGGTGGATGAGGTGGGGGGCGGGTGGGGGTGGGGGTGCTGGGGGGCGGGCGTGCCACCTACACCCGCCGGGTTGGGTGAGGCCCCGCTGGTCGCTCCTCTTACTCACTTCACTAGCTTGCACTATACACTTTGTAAATATACACATAGGGCACACAACACATTTCTTGGTGGGGTGGGGAAGGGTGGAAACACCGTCTTCACCCTTCAACTCCCCTCCAATTTTAATGCACCTCACGTCCAAGGGGAGGGGTGAGTTGGGGCGGGGAGCCATCAGAGGGGATGGACTGCAGTGCCTGGCAGCGCTGTGGTCCCCCCCATTTGTGTCCCTGCCCCTCCACTTTGTCCCTCCATTCCCTTTTTTAATGCACCACACATATACATATTCATTTTTTTGGGGGGGATACGGGTGTGTCGGAGTAGGGGAAAAATTTTTCCCTCTGCTCCGACTCACCTGCTCCCAATTTTAATGCACCACACGCACACACTTGTATATACACTGGGTGGGGCCACATTCACGGTGTAAGGGTAGAGCTCGCCAGTCGGCGAGCTGGCGGACTCAGTAACAGGGTTAGGTGTCACTAGTACTCTGGCGTGACGACCGGGGCCTCTCCCCACCGGGCTCGGTGTTCTGGTGTTCCGCCTTCTCCCCTGGTGCTTCCTCCTCTGCTTCCCCCCTCCCGCCGCTGTGCAAATCTCGCGCGGCTGGAGGTGGGGTGGGGTGGGCACATCTTCCCTCTCTGCGCTGCTGTCCGGTGCCGGTTTCCGGGGGGGGGTTCTCGCGTGGGGCCGGGTTCGCGGGGGGGGGGGGGGGGGGGGGGGTGGCGGCCGTCGTCTTGTTTGGGGGGGGGGGGGGGGGGTGGAGGTATGGGTGGGTGGGGGGTTGGGTGCTGGGGGTCGGGGTGTGTTCGGGGGTTTGGGGGTCGGGGGTGGTGGGGCCTGGGTCGTGGTGGATGGCGGGTTTGGGTGGGGTGCGGGGGGGTCGTGGGGGGGTGGGGGCTGGGGACTGGTGGGGCGCTGTGGGGGCCCGCTGGGCCTCGTTCTGCGGCCTTGGGCTCGGGGGTGTGGGCCGGGGCTGGGGCGGGGGTGTTCCGGGTGTCTGGGTCGGCTCGCCGACCGGTGTCCGCTCGGGTGGCTTGGGGGTGGCCTTGGTGCTGCCGCGGCCTGGGGATTCCGGGGGGGGGTTGGGTGCTCGCTTTGCTGGACCGCGGTTGACGGCTTCTTTCTTTGGTGGTGGTCCTTATGCATGCCAGATCCGTCGCACCAGCATCTACTGAAACTCAACAGAAGTACCCTCTCCCTCCCACAGCCCCTTGAATCAGTTGGTGCTGGTGTCTGTGGTTCTCACTTTGCTTTATCTATCCTTCCCTCCTTCCTCTCTTTAGTTTTTCCTCTGGTCACTTGAGATCTTAATTTATTAGAAGTATGAGGTTTCTGGGGTTGGCATAAGACTCTGGTTTTGTAACCACGCAGAAGGGGACTTGTTGGTGCTGGACTTCACTTTGATGGATTGGATGTACTGGCTTCTATGGATCTCACTCTGCCTTATCGATCCTTCCCTCCTTCCTCTCTTTAGTTTTTCCTCTGGGCTCTTGAGATCTCGCTAAATTTGCTGGAATTTAGAGGCTTCCGGGGTTGGCGTAAGACTTTGATTTTGTAATCATGGGGAAGGCAGGAAGTGTTTGGTCGGTGCTGGATTTCACTTTGATTTACCTTTCTTTTCTCTTTATTTCTTTTTTTTTTCTGACCTTTTCTCTGGTCTCCTGACCATTTAAATCTCACGACTCTGGCAAGATTCTGAAGTACCTGGTTAAGGCGAAGGGTAATGGGATATTTATAAGGTTTTAGGTGAATGAATGAGTATAAATTTATACGTATTTGCACGCACGCACACGCACGCACGCGCACGCACGCAAACGCACACACGCAAACGCACGCACGCACACATACACACACAAAAAAATAAAAAATAAAAAAATAGCAATGATGACAAGACGTTGAATCGGTAAGACTACCGAATGAACAATTCTGAGCTCTTTAAAAAAAAAAAGAAAAAAAAATATATATATATATTAAACACTAAAAATACCCTCGTGGGTCAGTCCGCCCCTGCTGATCAGTCTACATTTGGCAAGGCAAGGCAAGTTTATTTGTATAGCACATTTCATACACGAGGCAACTCAATGTGCTTTACACAAGGAAAGACAACACATAAGCATCAAGAAACAGTAGTTAACATTCAGAGGAAGAAAAAAAATAAAATAAAATAAAATAAATTGTATTCTATCACCGTACAGTGTTCCCTCGTTTTCCGCTGGGGTTAGGTTCCAAAAAATACCCGCAATAAATGAAATCCGCGAAGTAGTTAGCTTTATGTTTTACAATTCTTATAAATGTTTTAAGGCTCTAAAATCCCCTACCACACAATTTAGACACTTTTCTCATTGAGGCATTTACATGTTCTCACATTTCTCTCTTGTTCAAACATTGATAATGTTCAAAACTTCATAAATTTTATAAAATGGGTATATTACTGCAAAAAAATACGCAAAATTGCACTTAAAAAAAAATCCGCGATACAGTGAGACCGCGTTATAGCGAGGTTAGACTGTATACTGTACGTAATCAAGACTTTCTAATGTTTTGTACACTAATTGTTGCGTCTTTGGAGTGACTGACTGTCCACTCATCAAGTGTGAAATTAAACTAAGTACTTTTTTTTTTTTTTTTTTATCTTTCCATTTCTGAAAATGTAATTTCTCAGCAAACACCAACAGATAAACAGCCACAGTGTTACGTGTGTTGGCTCAAAGTGCGACCACTGTCATTTTTCTAATAATCGGCTAAGTTATCAACACGGGGAGGGAAGCATTTGTTTGGCAATGCCATGCTACCACTATCTGCTAAGCGATAGCTAAACAAAACTTGGGAACCTTAAAAAATATATTTTAATAACACTTCTGATGAAACATCGAGTTACAGCTAGTTGAATAGTACCTTTGTCTTGGCCTCAGTGGGCCTGTATCGCTTTTAATGGTACAAAGCAACTTCGAGGATGATGGAGGGAACATTAGTTGCCAAATAGCAAACTTACAAATAATTGGACTGCTTTACTGTCAAATCGAACGTCTACGTGTGATTGCGGCTGTCATGGCAGAAGCTGCAAAAACAAACTTTTCCGGTTTTGTCTGAGAAGGCGAACCTGTAAAGGGTGTGATGCATTTAGGTTTAATCTGAAATTTCTCTTTATATCAGACTATCCCTGACATTTGTGAATGATGATCAATAACATTTTTAATCACAATATTTGTAAAAGATTAGATCTTGAGTTCACATCCTTTTTGTGAGCGCTTTGTGAAAGAAGCTGTTAAAATTTTAACAACCCACTTGCAAGATGCTATCCTTGATTTAATTTTACAGAATTCAAGTTTATTGACAGACATGCAATGCAATTTCATTGGTAAATTAAAAAACACCCAAGACCATTTGATTTTCATAAAACTTTAATTTGCTTATTCATTCAAGACCATTAACAAACGTACATAGGAACCTGTACGCGGTTCAACTGAAACCCAGTGATCTCTGCAGACTGATTGCTCCCGATTGTTTTTTTACCCTTTTTTTTTTTTTTTTTTTTAAACTTAGTTTCTAATACCTTAGTTTTCCCTCCATAATTTTGTTCTCTTATATATGAAGTCTGACTTTAACTAAGGGAAAAAAGCACACATTACATACAGTATTGTTTAACCCACAGGTTAGGGATGCATATCATCTCTACTTAACAAGAAAGCCATTCAAAGATTGTTCTTTAGAATATTGGTGGCTGGCCGGGAACCAAACAAGCCTTTAAGCCCCACCACCCTCCCCTTTGTTTTGCTTGTATTTTTTTTTTTTTTTTTTAGGCACCTTGTTTTTCATCGTACGTAGACTGAGTTTCAATGGAAAAAGGAACATGTGCAAAAATAAAAATCAAACAAAAATAACTGCAGATATAAGATGCCATTAGGAATTCTGCACCTGGAAGAAATTGCTTTAGTGGAGCTTGTGAATACCAAAACAAAACAAACAAACAAACAAAAAAAAACAAAGTATTTAAAGGCTCCAAATTGGTAAAACTAAATCCCATTAGACTCGCAAACACACATACACACACTCCATGCTTCCAAAAAGCTCTCAAAGTCAAGCATTTAAAAACTGCTCAAAAAAACGAGCAGAGAAAAATCCCCGGTTGAAGCTCACACATGAGAAATATGATCCTCCTCATGGAGGGAACTTTGCTTTATGCATTTTGTAGGAAAGCATACAGTAGCAGAAATCTCACAATGAAACCATTTCAAGTGTTTGTGGGTAAAGAAGCAAACAATACTAGGAAAGGAAATATGGAAAATACACTCAAAGGAAGACATGCATTCATTCTCTCCAACCCAACTAAGCCGGCACATTTACAGGTGCAGAATTCCAGACAAAGCTACTCCAAAACAAAATGGGGGCACAGATGGCCACAGTCTGATTTAGAGGAACAAGGCCCTGTCCCTACTCACAGCTAGGATACATCATCACACATGCACACGCTCAGAGATCTCAGGTGCACTCATCAACAACATCATACAATAGAGGCGAGGCGGGACGGGGTTGGGCCGGGGGAAATTGGCCCCACATTTATCCATAGCTCCAAGAATGAAGTGGGCCAATTGCTGCATTGTGTGCGCGGGCGCGTTTTGGGTTTTAAGCGTATCGTGACATATCAGGTTCACTAGTCTCCCCCCCAAATCCTCCCCTCCCCGCTTCAACCAGCACCAAACAGTATTGCTCAGTCAATGACACCAGGTTGACGAGTCTTGCGCTCCACATTGAAGCCCTGTACGGGAGAGAATTGATTTTAATGGTCAGGATCATACACAAAAGATGCATGTTCTATTAAAGTGATACTCTGTTATTAAATGATAGGTACCATTAAAACAATTAGAACATTAATATGATCCCGCCTAGTTCACGGCCAATGAATGATGGATGAATGACAGAATTAGATTTCACGCTGCGCACAGGGAGCAGGCGGAATGAAATGAATAAATGCTGAAATAAATATTAGAATTGTGAGTATTTGAGATTTTTTTCAACATGGCCCTGATTGATCCCTGCTCCGCTGCCACCTGCGGGCCGTTTGTGTCATAACTACCATTTTTTTTCAACTGTTCGTTGCAAGTTGAGAAGCTGAATCAAAGCTTTCTGTATGCTCTAGCATGAAAAAAGAAACGTATAAATACGTCTTTGGGACACGTAAACATTTAAAATAGAACATATTTCTACGTTTTTGGGAGCAAATGAGTTAACGGAAGCAAGACATTTTGTTTACATGAATGATAGATCTGCCAATTAATTAAGGTGTAAGTCTTAGATGAGAGGCACAATGAATATTGAAATGGAGGTACCTTTGAATTATCGGGACCACGCGGCTGTCTAACAATGACGAGACGAGGGGCACTTGCGTCGTCCAGAGTGATGCTCTTCAGTCTGTTGACCAGACGGTCAGGACGTGGAGTCGCCACTGTTTTTTGGCCCTCACTACAACGTAAGGGTCAAGACATAACGGAGGTTTAGCTTAGTCTCTACAGTATATACAGTGTGACACTATACAAATGATCAGTAGGCCGATTTGATTAACAAAAGCTAATCCTACCTGACTCGGCGCACGTTGCAGGCACTACATTTTCCTGTGCGTTGATTGAAGACGACCGAGAACTCCACTTCATCCCCAGTCTGGAGCTCCAAGCCGTCCTGAACTTCTTTGACGTGAAAGAAAAGCTTCTTGCTCTCACCAACTTCGTATGTGATGAAACCAAACTAGGAAAAACAAACAACTTAACATTTGTTTTCTTCTAGCAAGAATGCTGTCATATTGAGTTGGTGCGTAACAACAACCTGGTCTTTGACACACTCCACCATGGCACGGCGCTGGGGTACCACATTACAGGCCATCTTTTGTCCAGTCTGGGATATTGTGCAAACCAGGAATTTCACCTGTTCTCCTTTTTGCAGACAGTCACTCTTGTTAGCCATACCCATGATCCCAAAGGGATAATTCTGGCCTTTACCCCCACCTGAAACAAGCAAGTGTCTTTAAAAAAAAAAAAAAAAAACAGGGAAAAAAAAAAGCAAAGAAAAATGTCTTAAAGGCATTGCAAGATCAGCCCCACCTTCCTCTACGACCTCAATAAGACCTTGATATTCTGTCTGTGAGGGGTCCACGCTTCGTATCGGACGGATGACTTTCCCCACCATCACGGTCGTGCCAACATCATCTCCAGTGCCATTCACTATAAACAGTGCATTTCACTTTGTTCATTGCATGCAAGACAACTGTACAAGTAAAAAAAAACAAACAAAAAAAACAAAAAAAAATATCATACCAGCAGCCACTTTGGTGACCTTTTCAGCACTGACTTTATTTCCTTTTCCCTTGGAGAGAGTATACTCCACTGTGTCACCCAACTCCAGACTATCCAAGTCCCCACACATCTCACTGAAGTTGAAAACAAACATGCATTTAAACAAAATATTTGGTTATCAACTTATCACTGATGACTGCATTTGAAACAACATCCAAACAAGACTTCAATTTCAAATTTCACCTATAGTGAAAGAAGATCTCCTGGTCATGATTTGCAGTCTCGATGAATCCAAAGTTATCCTTCAGTGTGGCGATGAAGCCTTGCAGTCTCTTGCCACCACCTGCATTGCGGTTCACAACCCTGATGGAAACTGCACTCTGCTGTCCGCTTCTTTTCACTTCGTTGATAGAGAACTCCACCTAGAGGTTGAAGATGACCATGTCACACCAAGTCACAAGTAAGGTGCTACAACACAAAAGGGTTCTGCTGGCAGGGCAAGTTGAAATGCTGCAAAGCCACTTGCCACACTCTCTCAAGTCCTTGTTTTTCTTGTCGCAGAGAAATTTTGAACATGTTTGCAGAGAAATTTTGAACATGTTCAAAATTTCTCTGCAACAAGAAAAACGGGGGGAACAAAAGAGTCCAGGAAGGAAGCCGTGAAACAGTTTGTGGATGTGTCGGACCGCTAGACGTTTGTGCAGGTCTGGGGGCAAACTGTTTAAATCGAGCTCCGAAGCATAAAAAGCGTGAATGCCGTACAATCACATCAGGTGCAAACTTCAGCCAAAGACAGCAAGCGCCAGTCAGGGAGTGACAGACAAGGAACTCAGTCACACAAAATATTACAAATGCAACCGGAACATGCAGTGAACATATCTGTGACCATTAACTACTACACAGATTGGCGGTGGTCAGCGCAACATACAATATAAGTCTAAAATTAGTGATAGTATTACAGTGCATCCCGGTAAGATGAGGAGACGATATAATGGTGTCAAAATTTGAATACCGCCCAACTCTCACAAGCACGCATTTGGATGCCTTGCGGTGGCATTTCGGAATTAGCAATAACAAAGCTCACCATTTTTCTGCACCAGATGCAAAGCAAAATTTGCCATCACCTGTTTAGCCACATTGGCTATCTAGCTGCAGCTCAAAGTGAAGCGGGCGTACAACTTTGACAGTTCTGTCAAACTGAACTGAGCTTTGCGCAGGAAAGTCGATACAAACGCGTAATTAACTACCATGATATGACAGTAGGGTCCAAATCTCAAACTCGAGGCAAATTCATACATTATATGGGGTATATGCCACGGAAGAGGTGGGACGTGATTTTGCACAACAGTTCCGGTCCGGGTTGCAAACGTGCAACCGAGGGGCACAAAGTCGGAAGCACAAGTATTTTTGATGCAGCCCACACGTCGCAAACCGAACCGGAAACAAACTGATGTGCAAAAACAGTCTCGCCTCTTCCGTGGCATTCCCCATTGAATATACCGTCCCCCCCCTTTTTTATTTATTTTTTTATTTTTTATTTTTTTTTAAAATAGAGATATTTTTTTGCTCTTGCTTGTAGCAAGTAGAGCAAAGACACTTTTTATGGCTCCTCCCTTTGCCTTACCCACATGAATGAAAAACAAAATTACAAACATTCTGTAGTTTCTCTATATAATCAACATTATAGGTGAATGACTGAATCGGCAATGTAGTAAAAAAAGGAAATACCCGTTGGCACTACTCCAGCAAAAAGTATGTAAGGCAGTTACTTGATCAGATGTTACCTTGTCTCCAACCTGTAGGCGATATGCTCCCTCCAGGTCTTTTGGATGGTATGCCACGGTAAGCTTCACTCCGCAGTCTTCATACGCAATCACTCCGTCCTCCGGTTCCTACAGTGCAAGGAACAAATTAGATCCAATGTACTGTATGTCAAATTTGCTATTTATGAGGATGGAGAGTGGGTAAGTACATTACCATGTGTATCAAAATGGCAAACATTTCATCTAAAACATCAAGGAGCCACATCAAACACACAAGTTAAGTGGATCAAATGATTTAAGAGCTGGTTAAAAATGCCTGCATGTGAGATTTAAATTCATAATGCACTAAGTCAAGAAACCTAGTATGATCATGAAGGCATGAGTGATGGCACATACATTTGTTATATAGCAAAGCTCTCTTATAATCGTAACCCTAAATTTCCCTGTCTGGTATTTATTTCATCGGGCTTGCATTATTGATTCAGAATCAGGCTTATCGCAAAAATCAAGATTTGCCAGGACAATTTTTAAAATCCATTTTTTTAGTAGCATCCAGAGTTCAAAGCACTTCTCAACAGACATACACTGCTGGCTCAAAAAACCATGGCAGCGAACAGAGAGGAGCTGGTTTAGAATATCTGTTCTGATTTTGTTGCAATATCCAGTGACTTTTCTCACAGCTCTTGCACCTATGTTTCCAAAAAGCAATATATGACAAATCCCCCAGAATTATTTTCACATCGTTTTCCATATACCAAGGGAGACTGGTGCAAGACAATGACTGAGTCACGTGATTAAGCATCAAATTGTGAACCTTTTCATCCCTTTGTGACTCGGTCAATAACGTAAACAGGGAGTCCTTGAGTTACGGGCGAGTTCTGTTCCTATGCTGGCGATGTAACCCGAATTTCAACTTAAGTCTGATTTCACCATTGTATTCGATATTTACATCAAAATACGTTGTACAGTAATATTAACAAAAACAAAACATTTGTGCCACCCGAAAGACGCCGGAACCATTCCGTGTTTCCTTGCATTCATTGTTGAAGGACGGCATCGTAGCTAATAGAAATTTAAACACAGTGACGCCTGTTGCTGAAGGTAATAACAAGAACAAGAACAACAAGAACAACAACACAACTTTAAAATGACTTGATTACTTTGGGAAATTAACGAAAAAGAAGGCACTACGGACGAGGCATGGGCGCCGTAAAGTCAAAACACCGTAGGTCGCGTACGACGAAACTCGAGGATTCCCTGTAATTGACTACATTGTGGCAGCCTAATGCGTTAGCAGTGGTTGTCAAGAGCAAAGGCCCCATGAGTCTGCAGAAGACCTGTGCAATTAATTGCAACCATCACAATTCTAAAGGGGATGCTACGGCGAGTCTCATTAATAGCTTGTTGGGTCTCTAAACTGCCTGTTCATCAATTAAATATGAAATTAAATAACTAAAAAACAAATCATATAAGATATAGTTTGGGAAGATGTCAACAGCATCCCACACTTCCATGTGTCTGCTTAACTAATTGACAAGTGTAATTAGCTCCTGATGTAGTGCTACTCTATGGGGGGGGGGGGGAATAAAATAAAATAAAATCGATTCTTTTACTGTGCGGTCGTTTTTTTTCTTTGCTGGGAAGCCACTTCTGCAAACGTAGCTGCTCGACTCAAACACCTAGCTCTGTCCCATGTCATGATGGTATAACACAAGGGTTTATATTCCCTTATTAATCATATTCTTATCTTTACCATACGTCTTACTAAACTGCTCTTCTTCACATCCCTATGAGTTAATTGATGACCAAATACATGCTGTCAGCTGCAAAAGTAAAAAAAAAAAAAAAAAAGAAGAATCAACCTAAAGGTCTTCAAAGACTAACCTTGTCTACCATTTTACCCTTAAAAAGACAAGAGGAACAGGCACCTATTAGACATTCTCAAACCTAAACAGGGCTCCAGACTTCCCCTAAATAGGGGCATTTTGCCCCTAAGATTTGAGATAGTACAAGTACTTTTTATCTACTTGCACATTTGACCAGTAAATATGCAAAAAAAATTCTATTAAAAAAAAAAAAAAAAAAAAAAAAAAAAAAAAGTTTGTCTGGAGCCCTGCAAAAAAACGGTTATCTTGTGTGTTTTTTTGGGCCGCAGGATTGATTTTTCTTCTGCATGCAGTGGGCCTGAGTCCTACCTTTTCTTTTTTCTAATCACAAGAAGAGGGAAGGAGAAGTGGTCATTGAAAAAGAAAGCAAAAAGGTAAAAAAGAAAATGAATATCCCGACTACCTTTTTTTCCCAATTCAACATGGTTAAATTGCTATTATCTGCTCCAATTAATGATAAAGTACCTTCTCCTTGCCCTTGCTGGGACTGGCATTTTTAGCAGATGCTGACACAACTTCCTTCTGCACCACCCCCAAAAAGCGCTGCTCAGACTGCGTATGAAAGCACACCGTGCCCTTAGGCAGCTTCTTGATGCGTACGGCATGGTTCCTCTGAGCAGAGAGCATATCCTTGCAAAGACAAGATAAGATCACGAGATTCGTTTGTTAATTACAAAATTGCATAAAATCTCCAAAAACACTGTTACAGGGAAAATGTAACGTACAGGCACAACAGTAAACTCCACTTCATCAGAGATGTGCAGTTGGCACTCTTCCAGGACTTCACTGAAGTGGAAGAACATCCGAGCATCACGATCCACACACTTAATGAAGCCAAAACCATCACGTATAGCAGCAATCACCCCCTGGGGGGGAAAAAAAAAAAAAAAAAAAAACACTGTTAGTCTGGAGGAAAATAATTTATATCTCTTTAGTCAAGTGTGAATTAAGCTAGTTCATTGAGAATTTTCAAAGATACCACTCCCAACACACTTCCAAACCCACCACCTTTCTGTCTTGCTCACCATTTCACGAGTCTCTTTAGTGATATCAAAGGAGTCTGGGAGGATGTCGATGTTTGTAGCCCTCTCCAGCTTGTCTCTGCGGTCAGTGGAAATGTTGAATTGTACATGGTCACCCTCCAAAAGAGTCACCTTGGACTTTGTGTCCTTTTCGCCAAATGGCATTTCTTTGTCACTGAATCCAATCCGAGCACTGATTCGGCCTGGGAGAGGGTCATTCTGTGCCAGTAGAAGAAGAGGGCAACCAATCAAAGATGTTTTCTATGAAAGTAATTTTCTAAAACTACTAGTTTAGGAACAACTTTTGACTGGTGATTGACTTGCCTGGTTTTTGGCGGGAACCTTGGGGATTACCTTGGTGACCGTTCCTTCAAACTGTTCAATGCTGATATCCTCAAAGATAACAGTTCCTTGAGGGAGAAGTTTCACTTCTGTGGCAACCTCCTTACCCTATGATCACAAGAAGATTCAAGAATTCAGGATCGATTATTGAAGAATCGCGTGTGTGTTCAAATTCCTGTAAAAAGCTGGAAGATGCTTACATTTCTCTCTTTGATTGTAAACTCAACATCATCTCCTGCCTGCAGGGCCTCAAGATCACCCTTAAATTCACTGTAGTGAAAAAAGATTTCCTTCACCACATCAGCTCTCTCGATGAATCCAAAAGCCTCCTAAAAGGACAACAGATGGTTAAATAAGACACAGATATCTGTATTATGTTTTTTAAAATATAAAACGTTTTTTATTTATATAAATATGCCCAACATGACTACCATTGTTTTAAAAACATTTCATAATTAGTGTTGTTCCGATACCGATACTGGTATCGGCAGAGGTGCCAATACTGCATTAAAACAGTGGTATCGGTGAGTACTCACAAGTAACATGCCGATACCATTAATTCCAACACTAATATAGGATTTTGGATGCAGCATCTTGTGTCTTGCTCATGCACGGCATTGACTGATAGGCGACATGTTCACAGCATGCCGATCTAAGATATCCTATTGGCCCTTGAATGCTCTGAACCAATGGCAGGAAAGCTTTTTCATGTTGAGAGGAAAACAAACCTTAGGTATCGGCCGATACTGCAAAGCTGGGTATTGGAATCTGTATCGGGGGCCAAAAAACGGTATCGGAACAACACTATTCATAATATATAATATTCATATGCAAGTAAAGTTATATGTAGTAAATTCAAAGATGGCTGGCTACTCGCAGAGAGATAATAGTTTATGATGTACGTCGTAGTTGCGGTAAAAACATGATTCGTGTGATGACACGAAGAATATGCAATAATGCATATAAACAAATTTGATTTGCCCGGCCGTTTCGAGCGCGGCCAAGTTGCGATCAACGGCAGCCTTACCAGACAGACTTTCTGTCGTTCAATAAAGTCGGTGTGGCTTGCCAGGCTAAGATTCTGTTGCCCCATACCATGGCTAATCGAATGCAGGCTTTCACAAACTAGCACTGGTGAGGGAGCCATTTTGGGTGGGTTTGATTCAATTTTTATTGCGTGGCGGATTGGAGTAAAATACTATCAGCAATGTTATTAAGTAGGCATAGACTTGCATTCCAAAAAGCTCCTTGATTAATGATTTTCATTTGTGAACCTGTTATGTAGTACTGATTATCAATCTACGAGTTGACAAAACATGAAATTTTGGAAAGTGTTGGCCCACAGGAGGGACTAAATTTGTAATTTGGGAAACAATACACAGTAGTATAGCCAACTGGTAGAATAACTGCTTCAATATGGAGAATTTGTAAATAAGCCGACAGCACACCACCGGAATCCAGGCTGAAACAACCTAGGATTATTACACGATTATTCACGTCCAGTGTTTAGTTTTTGAGTCATGAGACAGGTCAAACAATGTTATCAGTGACCGTTACCTTTGTAGCGCACACCACACCTTGGCACCTCATTTGCTTTTTCGTCACAAGTTGAATATTACGAGCGCTGACTGCACCAGTACTGAAAAACAGGAGGTGGAGACAGTTCATAAAATCTTATTGGACAAGGAAACACTGACAAAGAGAGAGCGAGAACTCACTGCTTGTTGGTCTCCATATAAAAGCTGACTTTGTCACCAGTGTCCAGTTGGGTATTGCCCTCCACATCATCAGTAGTGTAGGTAAGGTAGAAAACTTCCTGTGGAAATCACACCACTGTCAAGCTTTGATTAAAGGAATGGGATGTGGACTTCTTAAATTAATTGTGTGTATATATAAATATATCATTTTTAGCCGTAGGTAATTTGGCAATTATCGACCAATTTGACATCATAGATAATAAAGAAATGCATTTTTTTTGTTGCATTTTTAAACATGTCTGTTTTGTCTTGGCAAACTCAAAATGAGTTACTGGTTGTCATTTAAGCAGAGATATCAATAAAATTCAGCTTCATGCTGCTTTACACAATGTGCAAACCGAGCCGGCTGGATGCTCGCGGGAGCTCCGACCAAGGGGAGGCGGCCGGGCGGTCGGAGCTCCAGCGAGCATCCGACTCATCCCTCGGCCTCTCGTTCTAACGTCATTTGCTTTGTGGAGCGGTGCGGATCTCACGGTTACGTCGGACACCAGGTGGAGGAGTAGAACCGTCACTTGCCTTCAGTGCTGGGAGACCATGTAAGTTCATGTGCATGTTTGTGTGAGTGGAGGTGGGGAGGAAAAAAACAAACAAACAAAAAAAACACATGGATGCATCAAGCATAAACCAAGCTTGAGCCCGCATAAAGTTGAACTGTATAGAATGTGCCACAAACGATCTTGGCGATCTGTCAGCTTTATGAGATCGTCAACACATTAAAGTTCTTAATCTAATATTGTCATATCAACCCCCCCCCCCCCTACAAATGTACTTTCAATAAAGTATTGACAAAACCAGTTGTCATTTTTATGTTAAGCAGAATTGTGTCTGCTGAAAGTAATAACGGAAACTTGTAATCTAATTTAGCTACATTTAAAATCAAGTAATCAGTAATTAGTTATTTTTTCAAGGTAATCGTGGAAACACTGGTAACCCTGCACAGGCTATGAAACTTTAAGACGACTCAAAATCAGCCACAAGAGTGAACGTTTGTTGAGTCAAAATAGGGCTACATCCGTGTAGTCTGAGCTCGGCATAACAGAAATCAATCAAAATATGAAAACAATTATGCCTGTTGTATGTTGCAATTAGGTTGGTTAGGTGGGTAATCCGGAAATAAAATCTTGACACATTACCCCATTTCGTTCATAACAAACACTTCCAGTGGGCACCTGGCCAGGAGTAGACTTCCCATCTAAAGTTCCAGGAATTGAGGAGACAACCTAACAAAAACAGGGTGTTATTTAAATATCTTTGACAATTAATTTTATTCTAAATTTAAGGTAAAAACATGAAAACGAACACAGGCACACAAGCAAGCACACACAATACATTGACTGCCACCTATCATGATAATGAATACAAGCGCACACCATGAATGACGCACTATTCAGCAGCAGAGCAGTTGAGGATTTAAATGCCTTGCTCAAGGGTACATCAGCTGTCATTGTAGGCCGTTACAGGAAGAGTAGCGGGCTGCTCTTCAACTCTTCCATCACAGAATTTCTATCCGGCTCTGATGCCATTCAATCACACGACACAAACAAAACTACTACTCCTTCAAATATTTGTCTTTATTTGAGATGGGAATCGATCCCATAAAAGGCATAAAATATCCCATGCTTGAATGACAATGTGTCCGTATATACACGACCCAAGCTTGGAGAGTACTGCGTAAGGTCCTCTTGAATGTTAATGCCAAGGTTTTTTTTGTTTGTTTGATGGATTCTTCTTACTCAAGCACACGGAGTTGCGAAAGTTACCAAAGTGGTATATGTGAAATTCACTATAATTGAAAGATTTCTAAATTGAGATATACAGGCTGCTTAGGACATTAACCCACAATTACAGACCACTTGAGCATGACAATCTTCCATAGACATCCATAGCCCAAGAAAACATTCAGTATGAAGGACAACGTGCTTATGTAACATTAACCGTAATTGTTGTGAATAACAAAAGTCATATGTGTATAGCTGTATGAAAATTCTTGCCTTTAAAATGCTAAAGCTCAATTTTGATTGCCAGAGAGGTATTAAGTCAATCGCTACTTGTAATTTACTATACAGAGAGGTATTTCCAATACTTGACTCAAGATTAAATCATTAACTTTAAGTAACTATTTAATAGTACATAGGTATTCAGCATGATCTTTAAAATAGCAGAATTTTTGATACAGCTTATGCATTGTGACTCATTCAATGAGCACATGGCCATGGTGTGGCTGGTCGATCTTTGTGTTTGGGTCTTTTGCTAGTGTTGTTCCGATGCCTATACTGCATTAAAACAGTGGTATCGGTGACTACTCACAAGTAACACGCCAATACCATTAATTCCAACCCTAATATAGGATTTTGGATGCAGCATCCTGCGTCTTGCTCGTGCACGACATTCACTGATATGTGACATGCTCACTGCATGCCGATCCAAGATATCCTATTGGCCCTTGAATGCTCTGAACCAATGGCAGGACAGCTTTTTCATGTTGATAAAAATAAAAAATAAAAATAAAAATCCTTAGGTGTCGGTATTGGCTGATACTGCAAAGCTGGGTATCGGAATCGGCATTGGGGGCCAAAAAACGGTATCGGAACAACACTAGTCTTTTCATACAGGATTGGCTGATCTCATTCATACCGTAAAAAAACATGGATATTAAATAGGCCTTAAGCATTTTCAGACGACAGACAAGGACAGAACCAAATATAAAATGGTGTTCCTTAACTGGATGAATATAACCATGCAGCACAGTAAAGGGATAGGCGTGCAGGTCTGGCCCCACCTGGCCTGAAATGCGTTCCTCTGGCAGCACCTCTGGCTTAATCTTTAGCAGCTTCACTGCTATGGGCTTGCCAGTGCGCCTGTCAGAGGACACCTCAAACTCAACATCATCTGAGGAGAAGGTATAATAACTTTAGTACAGGCAAAAATAACAAAGTACATGTTGGTCCAATATTCCTCACCTCCTATTTTGAGGTCCTCCAGGTTTCCACAGTATTGAGAACAATGGAAAAAAAGACGAGCCTGACGTTCAGAGCATTGGATAAAACCATACGAATTCAGAAGTTTCTCTATCACCCCCATCTCCCTAATGCCAGGACCTGTTCCATTAGCATATGCAGTGTGCCCATTGTTATGGAGCATACCTGGGTCAAAACTCATCTGGGAAAAAGGAAAGAATTGGGAGTTAACACATTGCAGACAATACTAAACGAAAATGTAGACAACCAAATTGTTTTCTGCCAACTTTGATTTAAAAAAACAAAAAAAAACAAAAACATGCATAAAGCACACTTAAAATGGCGGGAAGGAACAAACAAAAGAACACGCCTAATTAACAAGCTTCTTGGGAGCTGTCTGTACAACAGCAAACTGATGACTGAATTCTAATCATATCATCCATGGGTAAGTAGAAAATGTTGGACCAGAGCATGCACCAAACACTACCATTCAATTTGCAGTTTTGAATCATTAGTACAGTAACAATTGGAAATGCAATTCAGTTCTGGTTTCAAATAAAACAAAAATTAAGTTTCCTCTACCGACCAAGCCAGAAGTCCTGCAAAGTTAAGCTCAGGTCCATATCAAAACAAACACCTGCAATTTAACTGGGGAAACTTTTGGGAGGGGTATACATTTGTCCTGCCACTGGAAATGCACAGATAGCCTTTTTGTGGCTTAATTCCCCAAGTGACACTGACTGACTGACTGGATGAAGGGATGAACAGCCATGTCTATCTCTCTCACATCTGTCTTTTTCCTTTTCTCTCTCTAACCCAGACCTCGGCAAAGTAAAGGCCAAACCTGGCCCACTCACACTCTGGTCATAACAGTGACCATAAAGTCCAAGCAAAACGCAACATATGCATTTCGTAAGTCGTGTTTTTATTTGTGCGCACGTGTGTGCTAAAACAAGTGAGGTAGTGAGCATCATGTGATTATAGTGTGTGCAGTGTTGCCAACTTAGCAATGTGGGTTTGAATTGCAATGCATGGTATACATCATTATATTCAGAAATTTCCCTTCAAGACATTTTACTGAATTAAATCTCTTTTTGAAACCCTGAACTAAATCGTGATTCAATGAGAAAATCCATTGAAAACAGAGAGCCAGCATCACACACCTTGGTTCAAGATTTACACCACCACACTCATCCATGCTGTTAACTCACAATACAATTATGTTATAGTACTGTTAAAAAAAAAAAATGTCAGGGAAACCCAGCATGCCCTCTTACTGATCTCTGGTACAAGGGAGTCCGCCTGTGTTTTTTACTTCCTGACTGGGGGTGGCAAGAGACTGAAGAGGAGCGGGGAATAGACATGGGAGCAGTAGAGGTGGATGGGCCAGTTCTGCGAGCCACTGGGGGCTCAGAAGTACCCCTTTCCATGTCTGACATTCTGGCTTTTGCTTGGCTATGCTGCTGGGAGAGGAGCATTTATCAGTTAAGTACCTGTATGTAGACTGCTGTAGAGATTGTTGTGTTACTCACAATCTCACGACACCCAAGCTTTGCCAAAATATTAATTTTCCTTCTAGGCACGACTATTAAGTACACCACTGCCACACTACAGTGTATGCAAAACCTCAAACACCAAGCGGAAAAACACAAATACCCAACAGAATACCACCTTAAATTACCCCCCACAACATAAATTAAAAAATAAATAAATAAAAAATAATCAACTTCAGTCAGTTCAAGTCAAACATTTCTAAAGTAGTGACCTAAAGGTTACTGTAAGAGTTAAAATTATTACACTTTCGAGAGGAAATCAAACAAGAGGGCAAACAGCAGTGCACCTTCAGTGGAGAGTGGTGATGAGAAATGAGTTATGGGGACAGGAGGGGGTCCAAGATCAGCCTCTTTTGTTGTCCCAGTAATGAATAAGTCCAATTAATGGGAACATGATCTAATTTTGGTTGCTCGTTTAAAAATGAACAAAACCCATCTTCGACAGCCAACGGCTATTTATCTAATTTTCTTGGCCTTGGTTGATTTGCCCATGTATAGACGAAATTGATAAAGCTTGTATTGATATGGGGTGAAAAAACTGACATGGGAGGCAAGAATAGGGAATGTGAAAAGTGTGATACTCTTCTCAGAACAGCCACCCTGAAACAATACTCCTGAGCAGAGGCTAGTCTCTGGAGCCCGGAGGGGATGGAAGGCTATAGGCCATTCACAGCAAAGAGATGCGGGGCAAGGCAGGCTGATGGGCGTTCGATGGCAAAAGGTGGATGAACATTCGATGGAAGGGCGGTGGGGCATTTTAGAAAAGTGGTGGGAAGGTGGAACTTACAGATCGGCCATATGGCGACAGGCTGAGTCCAACAGGGGAGGTGCTGCTCAGGTCAGCGCTAACAAACGTGGTGGGTGGCGACGCAGGCATGGTAAATTCAACAAAGCCTTTCCAGGGGCTGCCCATATTTTCCCATAAACTCAAACCACACTTGCTTGAGCACTTTTTCAGATTTTGGTTAAGTATTTTAAAATTGTTTTTCTTTTTGCTTGATGGTAAATTAATTAGTTCTAATGAAACCACCCAATGATACACCGCTGGATGTCTGCAGGGGCGAAGAGAGGAACAAACAAGATGAGTGAGGCAAATATGTCAGCCGGCCACAATTTCACAAACACAGGCAAAGGGGGTTTGGGTACTACCTTCACAGTTAAGTATAGATAATGTTGAAACGTGAAAACTAATATTGAGGAGAACATGGGTTGAAACAACAGTAGGTGCAAGGCGGTCTACCAAAGGCAATCTAACTTTGCAAAATTGTATAAAACCAAACCTTTTGGGCGCTGTTGGAAACTAAGTATGTATTAACAATTTGTAGACAAGAAAAATGTTTGAATTATTACCCAAAACAAAAAATAGCTTAAATGAAATTTTGACAATTTAAGCGAAGAGTGGAGCCCGTTTCTAAGGAGAATCAATTGAATGTAGATGACTTTCAAGGAACAAATATTGTTTCCTTGACTAACAGTACTAATTTTAAGTGGCAGCCAAACAGCCCCAAGCCAAATTGAATGGATCTGTGCAGTATCAAGCCAAAAAGTTTAAGTCTCAAAGGAAAGTCCTTCGGCACAAGAGAAGCAATGGCAGACACACTATTTGAAGAGAAAGAAGGAGAGCAACTTATGGTCCGTCAAACTCCCTTGTCATCAACAACAACAAGAGCAGAGCTGCACTCGGAGGATGTGCACTCCCAGAAGGACAGCACCATCCAAAGCGCCCGGTGCATTTCGCGAGCTGCGGATGAATGAATCAACTGATGCAAGTGACAATCCTCAGCTTTTGGTGTATGTCCGATTCTATCATGAGGAGATTTTAGATATGAGATAAAGGAGATTTTGGTTATGACAGTTTGAAAACACATACGAGAGGAGAGGACATATATTTAGCCATAAAGGAAATGCTGAAAGAGAAAGGATATAATGTGAAAATTGCTCTATTCATAACTAGTGATGGGGACCCTTCCTTGAAAGATTTAACAATTGAATATTTGCACACAAAAAAAAGAAATTAATGAAAGAAATATTTTGAACAATAGACTAAAATAAGTTCAATTATTTAAGAAGTGTAAGTTTTTGTCAATTAAATTGACATGTTTAGAATCGAATAAAAGAGCAGAAAATGAAATTATTGCGGTTGTGTTTTTTTTTTTATGTCCGGACTCCGGTCAATTGGGCTGACCGGGTTAGTGGACCGCTTGCGCTAATTTAATTGGGGGACCCCTGCTATGGAAAATTCAATTTATACATTGAGGAGCATTAGTTCTTGACCAGAACAAAATATTTTAACACAATTTATGCGGCACCAATTACCCGACAAATCAAATCAACAAGAGGAACTATATGAGTCGTGACCCAATACTCGCACTTCCACCCTTGTGCCCCTCAATGGGGCATATGACACGGAAGAAGCGGGACTTACGACTTCCGTGTTTTTGCCCATCAGCTTTGATTCCGGTTCCGGGTTGCGACGTGTTGGCTGTGTTCCAACACTCGCATCCCCCACTCATCAGCAAGCTATGCATAAGCCTGATAACGATCCTGTTCATTGGAACAGGTGGGTTGGAGCAGGGAAACATCCAAAACATGCAGGACTCCGGCCCTCGAGGACTGAGTGCGGACGCCACTGGTGTAGGGTGTCTCAGTTCTCCGAAGCACTCTGACGCACTCGGAGAACTGAGACACCAGGGCTGGGTATTGCCGCCAACCCCACGATACGATACGTATCACGATACAGGGGTCACAATCCGATACGTATCGCGATACATATGTATCCCAATACTTGATCTTCAAGGCGATACGTATCCCGATATATTACATTAATTTTCTTGCATTTTTATAATAACGATTCTATGTATACCTAAAGGATATGTTTGTTATGCTGACTGACAAAAATATTTTTGTTAGCAGCTCTTCTGGTTTACCACCAAGCGGCATGCCTGGTCTAAATGTGCATGCACTGCAGAGCAAGGAGCAGCTTTCACAGACACACCGGGAACATTTATTAATAGGCATGAGCCGATATGAGCAAAAATATCAAAGTGTTAAAATTACAGCTCTAAAATATGCTTATTGGAAAAATATGGGAAATAAAAACAGCATTTTTTTCATTAATTGAAGGCAATTAACTTCAAAGACGCTGCTGGTTTTATTTTTAGGTACAATGCAAGCTGCAAAGGCAAACGTTAACTGCAATATTTAAAGTTAACGAGCAATATCGATTCTGATGCCTGCGTATCGATATGTGTATTGTAATGAGGCCCGCAACGATATATTGCCGTATCGATTTTTTGAGCACACCCCTATGAGACACCCTACACACTGGCACCCATTAACAGGAACGCGCAATTGAGGGGCACAAGAGTGGAAGTGAGAGTATTGGGACATGGTCTATCACGACGCAACATTAACCAGAAACAGTGTAGGTGTGTGACTTACGGAAGTCCCGCCTCCTCCGTTGCATATACATCATTGCTACTAGTTATCTAGTTATAGCTACTCACCGCTGGTTGTTTACTTTTGAGAAAACCACCACTTTTATTAATTAATGAAACCAAATTAAATTTCCAGGGGAAATAACACAAAGCTTGAAAAAGGTAAACATTTGATGCATAACAATTAATACAAGTTAACATGCTGGATATACACTGAAGACCCACCTTTATTAGTTGTCTTGAAAGGTAACTTGCAGCTTCTTGTTGACTAGCAAGTTTCTGCAGATCTCTTTATACACGGGCCAACACAAACTCACGCACGCACACACACACACTTGTTACAGGCTTGTGGCACAAGTTGTAGATGCTCACATCAAGCAAAAGCAGGAAGAAATGTAGCGCAAAAAAGCAGGTAAAAAATTTTTTTTTTAAAAAAACTGCTTCAAAAAAATGTTGGATGAAAACAGTGGGTGGGGAGAGGGGATTAAAGTATGGACAGTTATGGAAAAATAAAATAAACTAGCAGACAGCAGCTCAGGCCACACCCCGGTGTTGAGTCGGTGGTGTGGTGAGGATGAGGAGAGCTAGGAGCAGCGTTGGGACGTGTGCTTTGTCAAAGCTGTTGAGTAGGCACAAACTTCTGGTTTCAGATCAGTTGTCTTCTCACAATAGGTTGGGGCGTAGGATTGCTTCTCTTCTGCTTGTGTAGACTGCCCTGATGTTGGTCTTTGGTCAATTCAGGATGTGGTTAGATTTGTTGTTTTAAACCCTTGAAATGATCCTGGATCCAACTTATCTTGGAGTCTTGGGAGTTGCTTATTTTTGTTTTGGAAGTTTCGCTTCAGTTTCTTTCTTGTGATCTGAACTTTGAAGCAGTTGCGGATGGTACAAAAAAATTCAGTCCTGTTTCACTTCATACTGTTGGAATAGAAGCACAACAACAGAGGCGATGCATTGATTTGTTTCAAACAAGAACTTATAATCAAACGTTTAGGCTCAAAACAGAGCAAAGTACAGCTGTACCCTAAATTTCCATAGGAAATTGAAATATTTTCCAAAATCATTCCACTCTAATTGGATGATCTTTAAACTAGAATTGGGCATTTGGAATCCCGCTATTGAACAAATAGACTATCTCATATAACTACAGTAATAGCATATATTTTCTGTATGCAAAAGAGTTGTGCCATTATGTGTTTTGGGGACCTCGACTCATGTGTATAAAAATAGGTGCTCCTTCGATGCCTGCGATTGCAGCAGACTAGATAGAGCACAACAAGAAGCCTGGAGCAACAAGTGCTCGTGATATTTATGGCTGCATTCCTCCAATGTGATCTAGCATGACAGTTTCGAACACAACCATGTTTTTACATACCCAAGAGTACATGCTCAGTCATAGAGTACATAAGGGACCATCTAACAGGAAAATAATTCCATCAATGAGTTACATGAGACTTTGTGACCCAAATACTGTACACAGCTTTGAAAACAAGCCGACAGGCAAGGACAAAGACATGGGTCGTTTTTCTTTTCCAATAGAATGTGTGGTGCAATACCTTCCATTGCTAGTACATGCATGTACATTGCTTAGCAATCAATGTACTTGCTGTGATAAGAAGATCAACAAGCAGCATGAAAGGCTTTAATGCCTATTCTTCCAATTTCACTGAGCTCTGAGTTTTACCATTTTGAAGGAATGAGGAATCCCAAACTGATTCCGCAAGAAAAAAAAAAAAGATTTACAACTACCGTATAAGAAAATCATCAAGATAACATCATCAAGCATCAATGTGCTTTACGTAAAACGGTACATTTGAAAATTAATTGATAACTAATTATTTGTCATTAAAACACTAAAGGGAATTAAAAACAAAAAAACAAAACAAAAACTAGGGAAACTGTCCAGCTGACTTCAGGGGAAAAATGGACTACAAGCTAGACTTGTCGATAGTGGGTATAGAAACAACCTTTCACACAGTCACTGAGGAAATGTACCCATGATGCCTGCGTTGTACAAGTAAACTACTACACCATCAGTGCCTTTTATTTATTTATGTTTTAATTTACCATGCCAGACAGGCATGTCGTGGTTAGGAGTGTAACGATATCTCTATACTACGCTAAACTGTGATACTTTGTCTCCCAGTTGATTATCGATAGGCCTACACCAAGTATCGATATTTGTAGTTAATATACAGCCGCTATAACGGCTCCATTGTTCATTACTTATTGAGCAATTTACTTGGCGGGCTGCTAGGGCGAACGCCTGATTAGAAGAGTGGCGGGGAAATGGACGGAAGTCTTCAGGCGAAAAAGACTCAAGTAAACAACACAAGTTAAAAGATGCACCAGCCGCGTACAAGTCAAAGGTGTGGATATGGATAGTGTGAAATTGATACATTTAGGAGTTCATAATACGGAACAGAGAGGAGAAGGACTTTGGTATGTGCAAGAACTGGCTCAAAATAGTTACACTGGAAACATGACGAATACTTGTATAAACATACACTTACAGCGGCATCATCCTAAAGGTAAAGGTAAGTGATAATCAGGGTTTTTCATGGCTCAAATAAAGGCAGAGGTGGTATCATCAAGAGTCCTGACTATGATGGGTGATTATACTAGATATTTGTATTGGTGCCAATAACAGTCTTATTTTAAGGTATCAATATCGCGGTGGTGACCGAAGCCATTATCGGCCGCCCTCCTGCAGCCATTTTACAACCAGGTGTATTCTTCATTTCTTTTAATGGAAAAAAAAAAGAAAAAAAAAGAATGGCACTCCGCTTTTATCGCTCAAACTATACTTTAAAATGTTTCTTTGGTGGTGTGATATTTCCTCATGTAAAATATATGCCTTGGCTGAAAACATGTTGGAAAACAAAGAGGTAGAGTGTTAGATTTATGTTTTAAAGTGATTAACTTTTTAAACTTGAATGACAAGCAAGAATAGTCAATTTTATTCTGTGGCACATATTAGGCTCTTGTTAAAAGCTACTTCATTTTCTAAAATACATTACATGGAGCATTTGTGAATGTGCTACTTATTACTAGTACATACATACACTCATTTGTAGTTGTGTGTACCTGGCTGCAATATTGCCTAACGGTACAATTTTTTTACCCCAATAATGGATTGTTTATTTCTATTACTTAAAATTTGGGAAATTTTTTGAAAAGACTCCAGTGTGGCAGTTTCAAACTACTCAGTGTTGCTCCAGTACAACAAGCCCTCTGACAGGAGTCCCCATGTGACTTTCCAGCAGTCGCCATGCTCAGCTGGACCTGGGAACGGCCTGATAAACACGTTGCAACACACGAGAGCCGTCCAAGGCGCATGAGTATTTACAGAAATGCATGTGGCCTGAATCGAGCGACGGCGGTCTGCTGTCAGTCGTTCCGTTTGTGTCGGCGTAAAAAGGCTGTCGCTTTAATAAAGAACAGCGTTATCTTGAATGACCTTGTCTGGACAAACGGAACAACACAGATTAGCATTTAGCTAACTATTTGGTGGTTATGTCCAGGGCGGTACCGGTCGATTAAAGCGGCAGTGGAACCGGCCGAGCCCCACGCGAAGTTGGTTACGGGATATGATCGTTAACTGGTTTCGTTTTCAAAGTATTACATTGTCGCACAGTGAATTCAACACTACTGTACTCGGAATAGACATACACTGAAGTCGCCCTTTAAATCGATTCTTTAATCAAATTATATGTCAATTTTCTGTATTAAGATTAACTTCAGGCTGGATTGCCAATTTGAAAAATACGCGTACCACACTTAGGCACGCGGATTGTAATAGTGGGTGTGTAAAATAAACGCTTAGTGGTACCCAAACGTGGACTTTGAATAATTCCTGTGGTTCCGGTTAACGGGAACCATTGACAAAAAATAAAAATAAAAATTAGCCCGCACGAGGACTGGGCAACAAAAGAAACCGAGATTGGAATTCAAGATCAGGTTAACCCATCTGTGTTGACATTCACTCTCATCCACACGAAATCAAATCAAACTATTACACACTCGTTGTGTCCTCCTGTATTATGATGTCCCAGATATAATTGAGCGCGTGTTTTACCACTGGGAATGTGGTTAGGCCATACCCGGTGTTAGCGGCTAAAGCTAGTTTGCTATGCTAACCTACTGGGTCCTTGTGTGGGGTGATTTATGCTAAGGGGAAAACGTCGGCTCCCACCAAGGCCCCACAAGCACGGCGAAGCGCGGACAAAGGAGTCGTATTTTGAACTCAGTGGCGCTGCAAGTTGTATCTACTCGCTAGACACACCCATACATATGTTTGAATACATTAAAAAAACGCATATATCTTGAAAAACTCACCCCAACAGCTTTCAGCACTGTCACCAGCGCCGCTAGAAGCAGCACGGCACATTACGTAGTGAGTCTGACGGCTGCTCTCGCGATATTTGCCAAAAGTTCGGGAACCAAAGAGTTTAAAGAGAGAAGAGAGGAACTGCAACTGCTACCCTACCTGTTGTTGTTGTTGTTTTTTTGTTTTTTTTTGGGGGGGTTCACCATCGAACAGTTCTTCGGGAGTGAGATATGGGAACAGTTTATTTCGGACACGAGGCTTTAACACTTGTGCAGTAATACCTAACGAAAGAACATTTGTACAAAATGATTTATTTTGTAAGTAAATGTAATTTAATATGAAATATGTTAACAAATTTTACAAATATGATATTGCTGATCTGTTTTGTACAGTTTTATTTTCCTTTATTTAGT